>NW_027140731.1:900000-1172916 GCF_036365525.1 Heterodontus francisci
CCATACAATGAAACCCTTCCCCACACACTGAAACAGCTTCCCCACACACTGAAACCCTTCCCCACACACTGAATCCCCTTCACCACACACTGAAACACCTTCCCCACACACTGAAACCCCATCCACAGACACAGAAACACCTTCGCCGCACCCTGAAACCCCTTCCCCACACACTGAACCCGTTCCCCAAACACTGATACCCATTCACCACACACTGAAACAAATTGCCCACACACTGAAACCCTTCCAAACACACTGAAACACATTCCCTACACACTGAAACCCCTTCCCCACACACAGAAATCCCTTCTGCACACACTGAAACACCTTCCCCACACACTGAAACACCTTCCCCACACACTGAAACACCTTCCCCACGGAACAAATCACCTCCCCAACACACTGAAACCCCTTCCGTACACACTGAAACACCTTCCGCACACACCGAAACCCTTCCCCACACACTGAAACACCTTCCCCACACACTGAAACAACTCCCACTCACTGTTGCACCTTCCCCACACACTGGAAAACCTTCCCCACACACTGAAACCCCTTCCCCACACACTGAAACACCTTCCCCACACACTGAAACGCCATCCCCACTCACTGCAACACATTCCCCACTCGCTGAAACCCCTTCCCCACACACTGTAAACCTTCCCAAAACACTGATAGCCATTCAGCACACACTGAAACACATTCCCCACACACTGAAACCCTTCCAAACACACTGAAACACATTCCCCACACACTGAAACCCCTTCCCCACATACTAAAACCCCGTCTGCACACACAGTAGCACCTTCCCCACACACTGGAAACCCTCCCCCAATCACTGAAACCCCTTCCCCTCACACTGAAACACCTTCCCCACACACTGAAACGCCATCCCCACACACTGTAAACCTTCCCAAAACACTGATACTCATTCACCACACACTGAAACACATTCCCCACACACTGAAACCCTTCCAAACACACTGAAACACATTCCCCACACACTGAAACCCCTTCCCCACACACTGAAATCCCTTCTGCACACACTGAAACACCTTCCCCACACACTGAAACCCCTTCCCCACACACTGAAACACCTTCCGCACATACTGAAACACCTTCCGCACATACTGAAACACCTTCCCCATACACTGAAGATCCTTCCGCACACACTGAAACCCCTTCCGCACACAGTGAAAACCTTCCCCACACACTGAAACAACTTCCCCACACATTGCGTCACATCCCCACAAACTTAAACCCCTTCCCTACACAATGAAACAAATCCCCACACACTGAAACCCCTTCCCCAACACACTGAAACAACTTCCCCACACACAGAAACTCCTTCCCCACACACTGAAACGCCTTCCGCACACAGTGAAACCCCTTCCGCACACACCGAAACCCCTTCCCAACACTCTGAAACACATCCCCACACACTGAAACCCCTTCCCCACACACTGAAACACCTTCCCCACACACTGAAACACCTTCCCCACACACTGAAACCCCTTCCGCACACACTGAAACCCCTTCCGCACACACTGAAACACCTTCCCCACACACTGAAACACCTTCCCCACACACTGAAACAACTTCCCCACACACTGAAGCCCCTTCCCCACACACTGAAACACCTTCCCCATACACTGAAACACCTTACCCACACACTGAAAGCCCTTCCGCACACACTGAAACACATTCCCCACTCACTGAAACCCTTCCCCACACACTGAACCACCTTCCCCACACACTGAAACACTTCCCCACACACTGAAACCCCTTCCCCACACACTGAAACCCTTCCCCAAACACTGAAACCCATTCACCACACAGTGAAACACATTCCCCACACACTGAAACCCTCCAAACACACAGAATCACAATCCCCACACACTGAAACCCCTTCCCCACACACTGAAACCCCTTCCCCACACACTGAAACCCTTCCCCAAACACTGAAACCCATTCACCACACAGTGAAACACATTCCCCATACACTGAAACCCTCCAAACACACAGAATCACAATCCCCACACACTGAAACCCCTTCCCCACACACTGAAACCCCTCCCCACACACTGAAACCCCTTCCGCACACACTGAAACCCCTTCCCCACACACTGAAACACCTTCCCCACACACTGAAACAACTTCCCCACACACTGAAGCCCCATCTGCACTCACTGAAACACCTTCGCCATACACTGAAACACCTTCCCCACACACTGAAACCCCTTCCACACACACTGAAACACCTTCCCCACACATTGAAACCCTTCCCCACACACTGAAACACCTTCCCCACACACTGAAACACTTCCGCACACACTGAAACCCCTTCCCCACAAACTGCAACACATCCCCACACACTGAAACACCTTCCCCACACACTGAAACCCCTTCCCCACGCACTGAAACCCTTCCCCAAACTCTGAGCCCCATTCACCACACACTGAAACACATTCCCCACACACTGAAACCCTTCCAAACACACAGAATCACAATCCCCACACACTGAAACCCATTCCCCACACACTGAAACCCCTTCCCCACACACTGAAACCGCTTCCCCACACACTGAAACACCTTCCCCTCGCAACAAAACACCTTCCCCACACACTGAAACCCCTTCCGCACATACTGAAACAACTTCCCCACACACTGAAACCCCTTCCCCACACACGGAAACCCTTCCCCAAACACTGAGACCCATTCACCACACACTGAAACACATTCCCCACACACTGAAAACCTTCCAAACACACAGAATCACAATCCCCACACACTGAAACCCCTTCCCCACACACTGAAACACCTTCCCCACACACTGAAACCCCTTCCCCACACACTGAAACACCTTCCCCACGCAACAAAACACCTTCCCCACACACTGAAACCCCTTCCGCACACAGTGAAACCCTTCCGCACACTCTGAAACCCCTTCCCAACACACCGAAACACATCCCCACACACTGAAACCCCTTCCCCACGCACTGAAACACCTTCCCCACACACTGAAACCCCTTCCCCACACACTGAAACACCTTCCCCACAAACTGAAACAACTTCCCCACACACTGAAGCCCCTTCCCCACACACTGAAACACCTTCCCCATACACTGAAACACCTTCCCCACACACTGAAACCCCTTCCGCACACACTGAAACACCGTCCCCACACACTGAAACACTTCCCCACACACTGAACCACCTTCCCAACACACTGAAACACTTCCCCACACACTGAAACTCCTTCCCCACAAACTGCAACACAACCCCACACACTGAAACACCTTCCCCAAACACTGAAACCCATTCCCCACACACTGAAACCCTTCCCCAAACTCTGAAACCCATTCACCACACAGTGAAACACATTCCCCACACACTGAAACCCTTCCAAACAGACAGAATCACAATCTCCACACACTGAAGCCCCTTCCCCACACACTGAAACACCTTCCCCATACACTGAAACACCTTCCCCACACACTGAAACCCCCCTCCACATACACTGAAACACCTTCCCCACACACTGAAACCCTTCCCCACACACTGATACACCTTCCCCCCACACTGAAACTCTTCCCCACACACTGAAACCCCTTCCCCACAAACTGCAACACATCCCCACACACTGAAACACCTTCCCCATACACTGAAACACCTTCCCCACACACTGAAACCCCCTCCACACACACTGAAACCCCATCCCCACACACTTAAACCCCTTCCCCACACACTGTAACCCTTCCCCACACACTGAAACCCCTTCCCCACACACTGAAACCCCTTCCCCACACACTGAAAGCCTGCCCCAAACACTGAAACCCTTCCGCACACACTGAAACCCCTACACCACATTCTGAAACCCCTTCAGCACACACTGAAACACCTTCCCCACACACTGCAACCCCTTCCCCACACACTGAAACACATCCCCACACACTGAAACCCCTTCCCCACAAACTGAAACACATCCCCACACACTGAAACGCCTTCCCCACACACTGAAACACATCCCCACACACTGAAACACCTTCACTACAGACTGAAACCCCTTCCACAAACACTGAAACCCCTTGTGCACTCAGTGAAACCCCACCCCACATACTGAAACCCCTTCCCCACACACTGAAACACCTTCCCCACACACTGAAACCCTTCCCCACACACTGAAACACCTTCCCCCCACACTGAAACTCTTCCCCACACACTGAAACCCCTTCCCCACAAACTGCAACACATCCCCACACACTGAAACACCTTCCCCATACACTGAAACACCTTCCCCACACACTGAAACCCCCTCCACACACACTGAAACCCCATCCCCACACACTTAAACCCCTTCCCCACACACTGTAACCCTTCCCCACACACTGAAACCCCTTCCCCACACACTGAAACCCCTTCCCCACACACTGAAAGCCTGCCCCAAACACTGAAACCCTTCCGCACACACTGAAACCCCTACACCACATTCTGAAACCCCTTCAACACACACTGAAACACCTTCCCCACACACTGCAACCCCTTCCCCACACACTGAAACACATCCCCACACACTGAAACCCCTTCCCCACAAACTGAAACACATCCCCACACACTGAAACGCCTTCCCCACACACTGAAACACATCCCCACACACTGAAACACCTTCACTACAGACTGAAACCCCTTCCACAAACACTGAAACCCCTTGTGCACTCAGTGAAACCCCACCCCACATACTGAAACCCCTTCCCCACACACTGAAACACCTTCCCCACACACTGAAACCCTTCCCCACACACTGAAACACCTTCTGCACACACTGAAACACTTCCCCACACACGGAAACCCCTTTCCCACACACTGAAACCCCGTCCCCAGACACTGTAATCCTGCCCCACACACTGAAACACTTCCCCACACAGAGAAACACCTTCCCCACACACTGAAACCCCTTCCCCACACACTGAAACCCATCCCCACACACTGAAACACCTTCCCCACACACTGAACCCCTTCCCCACACACTGTAACACATCCCCACACACTGAAACATCTTCCCCACACACTGAAACCCCTTCCCTACACACTGAAACACCTCCCCCACACACTGAAACACCTTCCCCACAAACTGAAATCCCTTCCCCACACACTGAAATACCTTCCCCAGACACTGAAACACCTTCCCCACACACTGATACACCTTCACCACACAGTGAAACCCTTCCCCACATACTGAAACCCCTTCCCCACACACTGAAACACCTTCCCCACACACTGAAACCCTTCCCCACACACTGAAACCCTTCCCTACACACTGAAACACCTTCCGCACACACTGAAACCCTTCCCCACACACGGAAACCCCTTTCCCACACACTGAAACCCCGTCCCCAGACACTGTAATCCTGCCCCACACACTGAAACACTTCCCCACACACTGAAACCCTTCCCCACACACTGAAACACCTTCCCCACTCACTGAAACCCCTTCCGCACACACTGAAACCCATCCCCATAAACTGAAACCCATCCCCACACACAGAAACATCTTCCCCACACACTGAAACCCCTTCCCCACACACTGAAACCCATCGCCACACACTGAAACCCATCCCCACACACTGAAACCCAACCCCACACACTGAAACACCTTCCCCACACACTGAACCCCTTCCCCACACACTGAAACACCTCCCCCACACACTGAAACACCTTCCCCACAAACTGAAATCCCTTCCCCACACACTGAAAAACCTTCCCCAGACACTGAAACACCTTCCCCACACACTGATACACCTTCCCCACACACTGAAACACTTCCGCACACACTGAAACCCCTTCCCCACAAACTGCAACACATCCCCACACACTGAAACACCTTCCCAATACACTGAAACACCTTCCCCACACACTGAAACCCCCTCCACACGCACTGAAACCCCATCCCCACACACTTAAACCCCTTCCCCACACACTGTAACCCTTCCCCACACACTGAAACCCCTTCCCCACACACTGAAACCCCTTCCCCACACACTGAAAGCCTGCCCCAAACACTGAAACCCTTCCCCACACACTGAAACCCCTACACCACATACTGAAACCCCTTCAACACACACTGAAACACCTTCCCCACACACTGCAACCCCTTCCCCACATACTGAAACACATCCCCACACACTGAAACCCCTTCCCCACAAACTGAAACACATCCCCACACACTGAAACGCCTTCCCCACACACTGAAACACATCCCCACACACTGAAACACCTTCACTACAGACTGAAACCCCTTCCACAAACACTGAAACCCCTTGTGCACTCAGTGAAACCCCACCCCACATACTGAAACCCCTTCCCCACACACTGAAACACCTTCCCCACACACTGAAACCCTTCCCCACACACTGAAACACCTTCCGCACACACTGAAACACTTCCCCACACACGGAAACCCCTTTCCCACACACTGAAACCCCGTCCCCAGACACTGTAATCCTGCCCCACACACTGAAACACTTCCCCACACACTGAAACCCTTCCCCACACACTGAAACACCTTCCCCACACACTGAAACCCATCCCCATAAACTGAAACCCATCCCCACACACAGAAACACCTTCCCCACACACTGAAACCCCTTCCCCACACACTGAAACCCATCCCCACACACTGAAACACCTTCCCCACACACTGAACCCCTTCCCCACACACTGTAACACATCCCCACACACTGAAACATCTTCCCCACACACTGAAACCCCTTCCCTACACACTGAAACACCTCCCCCACACACTGAAACACCTTCCCCACAAACTGAAATCCCTTCCCCACACACTGAAATACCTTCCCCAGACACTGAAACACCTTCCCCACACACTGATACACCTTCACCACACAGTGAAACCCTTCCCCACATACTGAAACCCCTTCCCCACACACTGAAACACCTTCCCCACACACTGAAACCCTTCCCCACACACTGAAACCCTTCCCCACACACTGAAACACCTTCTGCACACACTGAAACCCTTCCCCACACACGGAAACCCCTTTCGCACACACTGAAACCCCGTCCCCAGACACTGTAATCCTGCCCCACACACTGAAACACTTCCCCACACACTGAAACCCTTCCCCACACACTGAAACACCTTCCCCACACACTGAAACCCCTTCCGCACACACTGATACCCATCCCCATAAACTGAAACCCATCCCCACACACAGAAACATATTCCCCACACACTGAAACCCCTTCCCCACACACTGAATCCCATCCCCACACACTGAAACCAATCCCCACACACTGAAACCCAACCCCACACACTGAAACACCTTCCCCACACACTGAACCCCTTCCCCACACACTGAAACACCTCCCCCACACACTGAAACACCTTCCCCACAAACTGAAATCCCTTCCCCACACACTGAAAAACCTTCCCCAGACACTGAAACACCTTCCCCACACACTGATACACCTTCACCACACAGTGAAACCCTTCCCCACATACTGAAACCCATTCCCCACGCACTGAAACACCTTCCCCACACACTGAAACCCTTCCCCACACACTGCAACCATTCCCCACACTCTGAAACCCCTCTCGCACACACTGAAACACCTTCACCACACAATGAAACCCTTCCCCACTCACTGAAACCCCTTCCGCAAACACTGAAACCCTTCCCCACATACTGAAACCCCATCCCCACACACTGAAACCCCTTCCCCACACACTGTAATCCTTCCCCACACACTGAAACCCCTTCCCCACACACTGAAACCCTTCCCCACACACTGAAACACCTTCCCCACACACTGAAAGCCTGCCCCACACACTGAAACCCTTCCCCACACACTGAAACATCTTCCCCACACAATTAAACCCTTCCCCACACACTGAATCCCTGTCCCCACACACTGAAACACTTCCCCACACACTGAAACACCTTACCCACACACTGGAAACCCTTCCCCACACACTGAAACCCCTTCTCCACTCACTGAAACACCTTCCCCACACACTGAAACCCCTTCCCCACATGCTGAAACCCCTTCCCCACACACTGAAACACCTTCCCCATACACTGAAACACCTTCCCCACACACTGAAACCCCTTCCCCACACACTGAGACCCTTCCCCACACACTGAAACCCTTCCCCACACACTGAAACCCCTTCCCCAAGTACTGATACCCCTTCCCCACAAACTGAAACCCCTTCCCCACACACTAAATACCTTTCCGCACACAATGAAACACCTTCCCCACACAATGAAACAACTTCCCCACACACTGAATCCCCTTCCCCACAAACTGAAACCCCTTCCGCACACAATCAAACAGCTTCCCTACACACTGAAACCCCTTCCCCACACACTGAAACACCTTCCGCACACACTGAAACCCCTCCCGCACACACTGAAACACCTTCCCCACACACTGAAACCCCTTCCCCACACACTGAAACCCCTTCCCCACACTCTTAAACCCCTTCCACACACACTGAAACACCTTCCCCACACACTGAAACCCCTTCCCCACTCACAGAAACCCTTTCCGCACACAGTGAATCCCTTCCCCACACACTGAAACACATTCCCCAAACACTGAAACACATCCCTTCACACTGAAACCCCTTCCCCACACAATGAAACCCATCCCCACAAACTGAAACCACTTCCCCACACACTGAAACCACATCCCTACACACTGAATCCCCTACCGCACACAATGAAACACCTTCCCCACACAATGAAACACCTTCCCCACTCAGTGAAACCCCTTCCCCACACACTGAAACACCTTCCTCACACACTGAAACCCTTCCGCAGACTCTGGAACCCCATCCGCACACACTGAAACCCCTTCCCCACAAACTGAAACCCCTTCCCCACACAATGAAATCCCTTCCCCACACACTGAAACACCTTCCCCACACACTGAAACCACTTCCGCACACACTGAAACCCGTCCCCACACACTGAAACACCTTCCCCACACACTGAAACCCCTTCCGCACACACTGAAACCCCTTCCCCACACACTGAACCCCTTCCCCAATCACTGAAACCCCTTCCGCACTCAGTGAAACCCTTCCCCACATACTGAAACCCCTTCCCCACACACTGAAACACCTTCCCCACACACTGAAACCCTTCCCCATACACTGAAACCCTTCCCCACACACTGAAACCCCTTTCGCACACACTGAAACACCTGCACAACACACTGAAACCCTTCCCCACTCACTGAAACCCATTCCGCAAACACTGAACCCCTTCCCCACATACTGAAACCCCATCCCCACACACTTAAACCCCTTCCCCACACACTGTAACCCTTCCCCACACACTGAAACCCCTTCCCCACACACTGAAACCCCTTCCCCACACACTGAAAGCCTTCCCCAAACACTGAAACCCTTCCCCACACGCTGAAACCCCTACACCACATACTGAAACCCCTTCAACACACACTGAAACACCTTCCCCACACACTGCAACCCCTTCCCCACACACTGAAACACATCCCCACACACTGAAACCCCTTCCCCTCAAACTGAAACACATCCCCAAACACTGAAACGCCTTCCCCACACACTGAAACACATCCCCACACACTGAAACACCTTCACTACAGACTGAAACCCCTTCCACAAACACTGAAACCCCTTGTGCACTCAGTGAAACCCCACCCCACATACTGAAACCCCTTCCCCACTCACTGAAACACCTTCCCCACACACTGAAACCCTTCCACACACACTGAAACACCTTCCGCACACACTGAAACACTTCCCCACACACGGAAACCCCTTTCCCACACACTGAAACCCCGTCCCCAGACACTGTAATCCTGCCCCACACACTGAAACACTTCCCCACACACTGAAACCCTTCCCCACACACTGAAACACCTTCCCCACACACTGAAACCCCTTCCGCACACACTGAAACCCATCCCCATAAACTGAAACCCATCCCCACACACAGAAACACCTTCCCCACACACTGAAACCCCTTCCCCACACACTGAAACCCATCCCCACACACTGAAACACCTTCCCCACACGCTGAACCCCTTCCCCACACACTGTAACACATCCCCACACACTGAAACATCTTCCCCACACATTGAAACCCCTTCCACACACACTGAAACACCTCCCCCACATACTGAAACACCTTCCCCACAAACTGAAATCCCTTCCCCACATACTGAAATACCTTCCCCAGACACTGAAACACCTTCCCCACACACTGATACACCTTCACCACACAGTGAAACCCTTCCCCACATACTGAAACCCCTTCCCCACACACTGAAACACCTTCCCCACACACTGAAACCCTTCCCCACACACTGAAACCCTTCCCCACACACTGAAACACCTTCCGCACACACTGAAACACTTCCCCACACACGGAAACCCCTTTCGCACACACTGAAACCCCGTCCCCAGACACTGCAATCCTGCCCCACACACTGAAACACTTCCCCACACACTGAAACCCTTCCCCACACACTGAAACACCTTCCCCACACACTGAAACCCCTTCCGCACACACTGAAACCCATCCCCATAAACTGAAACACATCCCCACACACAGAAACACCTTCCCCACACACTGAAACCCTTCCATACACACAGAATCACAATCCCCACACACTGAAACCCATTACCCACACACTGAAAACCCTTCCCCACACACTGAAACACCTTCCCCACACACTGAAACCCCTTCCCCACACACTGAAACACCTTCCCCACGCAACAAAACACCTTCCCCACACACTGAAACACCTTCCGCACATACTGAAACAACTTCCCCACACACTGAAACTCTTCCCCGCACACTGAAACACCTTCCCCACACACTGAAACACCTCTCACACACAGTAGCACCTTCCCCACACACTGGAAACACTCCCCCAACACTGAAACCCCTTCCCCACACACTGAAACACCTTCCCCACACAGTGAAACGCCATCCCCACACACTGAAACACATTCACCACACATTGAAACACATTCCCCACACACTGAAACCCTTCCAAACACACTGAAACACATTCCCCGCACACTGAAAGCCCTTCCCCACACACTGAAATCGCTTCTGCACACATTGAAACACCTTCCCCACACACTGAAACCCCTTCCCCACACACTGAAGCTGCTTCCGCACATACTGAAACACCTTCCCCATGCACTGAAACCCCTTCCCCACACACTGAAACCCATTCCGCACACAGTGAAACCCTTCCCCACACACTGAAACACCTTCCCCACACTCTGAAACCCCTTCTGCACACATAGAAACAACTTCACCACACAATGAAACCCCTTCCCCACACACTGAAACACCTTCCCCACGCAACAAAAAACCTTCCCCACACACTGAAACCCCTTCCGCAAACACTGCAACACCTTCCCCACACACTGAAACCCTTCCCCACACACTGAAAACCTTCCCCACACACTGAAACACCTCCCACACACAGTAGCACCTTCCCCACACACTGGAAACCCTCCCCCACACAATGAAACCCCTTCCCCACACACTGAAACACCTTCCCCACACACTGAAACGCCATCCCCACACACTGTAACACATCGCCACACACTGAAACACATTCCCCACACGCTGAAACCCCTTCCCCACACACTGTAAACCTTCCCAAAACACTGATACTCATTCACCACACACTGAAACACATTCCCCACACACTGAAACCCTTCCAAACACACTTGAAACACATTTCCCACACACTGAAACTCCTTCCCCACAAACTGCAACACAACCCCACACACTGAAACACCTTCCCCACACACTGAAACCCCTTCCCCACACACTGAAACCCGTTCCGCACACAGTGAAACCCTTCCCCACACACTGAAACACCTTCCCCACACACTGAAACCCCTTCTGCACACATAGAAACACCTTCCCCACACAATGAAACCCCTTCCCCACACACTGAAACACCTTCCCCACGCAACAAAACACCTTCCCCACACACTGAAACCCCTTCCGCACACACTGCAACACCTTCCCCACACACTGAAACCCTTCCCCACACACTGAAACACCTTCCCCACACACTGAAACACCACCCACACACAGTAGCACCTTCCCCACACACTGGAAACCCTCCCCCACACAATGAAACCCCTTCCCCACACACTGAAACACCTTCCCCACACACTGAAACGCCATCCCCACAAACTGCAACACATCGCCACACACTGAAACACATTCCCCACACGCTGAAACCCCTTCCCCACAGACTGTAAACCTTCCCAAAACACTGATACTCATTCACCACACACTGAAACACATTCCCCACACACTGAAGCCCTTCCAAACACACTTGAAACACATTCCCCACACACTGAAACCCCTTCCCCACAAACTGAAATCCCTTCTGCACACACTGAAACACCTTCCCCACACACTGAAAACCCTTCCCCACACACTGAAGCCCCTTCCGCACATCCTGAAACACCTTCCCCATACACTGAAACCCCTTCCACACACAGTGAAAACCTTCCCCACACACTGAAACACCTACCCCACACACTGAGACACATCCCCACACACTTAGACCCCTTCCCTGCACAATGAAACAAATCCCCGCACACTGAAACACCTTCCCCACACACTGAAAAACCTTCCCCACGCAACAAAACACCTCCCCCACACACTGAAACCCCTTCCGCACACACTGAAACACCTTCCCCACACACTGAAACCCTTCCCCACACACTGAAACACATTCCCCACACACTGAAACACCTCCCACTCACTGTAGCTCCTTCCCCACACACTGGAAACTCTTCCCCACACACTGAAACCCCTTCCCCACACACTGAAACACCTTCCCCACACACTGAAACGCCATCCCCACTCACTGCAACACATTGCCACACACTGAAACACATTCCCCACACACTGAAACCCCTTCCCCACACACTGAAACCCCTTCTGCACACACTGAAACACCTTCCCCACACTCTGAAACCCTTCCCCACACACTGAAACACCTTCCCCACACACTGAAACACCTCGCACACACAGTAGCACCTACCCCACACACTGGAAACCCTCCCCCACACACTGAAACCCCATCCCCACACACTGAAAAACCTTCCCCACACACTGAAACGCCTTCCCCACACACTGCAACACATCGCCACAAACTGAAACACATTCCCCACACGCTGAAACCCCTTCCCCACACACTGTAAACCTTCCCAAAACACTGATACTCATTCACCACACACTGAAACACATTCCCCACACACTGAAACCCTTCCAAACACACTGAAGCACATTCCCCACACACTGAAACCATTTCCCCACACACTGAAATCCCTTCTGCACACACTGAAACACCTTCCCCACACACTGAAACCCCTTCCCCACACACTGAAACAACTTCCGCACATACTGAAACACCTTCCCCATACACTGAAACCCCTTCCGCACACAGTGAAAACCTTCCCCACACACTGAAACACATTCCCCACACAATGCGACACATCCCCACACACTTAAACCCCTTCCCTACACAATGAAACAAATCCCCACACACTGAAACCCCTTCCCCACACACACTGAAACACCTTCCCCACACACTGAAACTCCTTCCCCACACACTGAAACCCCTTCCGCACACAGTGAAACCCTTCCCCACACACTGAAACCCCTTCCCTACACACTGAAACCCCTTCCCTACACACTGAAACACATCCCCACACACTGAAACCCCTATCCCCACACACTGAAACACCTTCCCCACACACTGAAACCCCTTCCGCACACACTGAAACACCTTCGCCACACACTGAAACACCTTCCCCACACACTGAAACTACTTCCCCACACACTGAAGCCCCTTCCCCACACACTGAATCACCTTCCCCATACACTGAAACACCTTCCCCACACACTGAAACACCTTCCCCACACACTGAAACAACTTCCCCACACACTGAAGCCCCTTCCCCACACACTGAATCACATTCCCCATGCACTGAAACACCTTCCCCACACACTGAAACCCCTTCCGCACACACTGAAACACCTTCCCCACACACTGAAACCCTTGCCCAAACACTGAACCACCTTCCCCACACGCTGAAACCCTTCCCCACACACTGAAACCCCTTCCCCACAAACTGCAACACAACCCCACACACTGAAACACCTTCCCCAAACACTGAAACCCATTCACCACACAGTGAAACACATTCCCCACACACTGAAACCCTTCCAAACACACAGAAGCACAATCCCCACACACTGAAACCCCTTCCCCACTCACTGAAATACCCTTCCCCACACACTGAAACCCCTTCCGCACACACTGAAACCTCTTCCCCACCCAATGAAACACCTTCCCCACACACTGAAACAACTTCCCCACACACTGAAGCCCCTTCCCCACACACTGAAACACCTTCCCCATACACTGAAACACCTTCCCCACACACTGAAAACCCTTCCGCACACACTGAAACAACTTGCCACACACTGAAACACTTCCCCACACACTGAAACTCCTTCCCCACAAACTGCAACACATCCCCACACACTGAAACACCTTCCCCACACACTGAAACCCCTTCCCCACACACTGAAACCCTTCCCCAAACACTGAGACCCATTCACCACACACTGAAACACATTCCCCACACACTGATACCCTTCCAAACACACTGAAACCCCTTCCCCACACACTGAAACACCTTCCCCACACACTGAAACCCCTTTGCCACACACTGAAACACCTTCCCCACGCAAAAAAACAATTTCCCCACACACTGAAACCCCTTCCGCACACACTGAAACAACTTCCCCACTCACTGAAACCCTTCCCCACACACTGAAACACCTTCCCCACAGATTGAAACACCTCCCACACACAGTAGCACCTTCCCCTCACACTGGAAACACTCCCCCACACACTGAAACCCCTTCCCCAAACACTGAAACACCTTCCCCACACACTGAAACGCCATCCCCACACACTGCAACACATCGCCACACACTGAAACACATTCACCACACATTGAAACACATTCCCCACACACTGAAACCCTTCCAAAGACACTGAAACACATTCCAAACACACTGAAACCCCTTCCAAACACACTGAAATCCCTTCTGCACACACTGAAATACCTTCCCCACACACTTTAACCCCTTCCCCACACAGTGAAGCCGCTTCCGCACAGACTGAAACACCTTCCCCATGCACTGAAACCCCTTCCCCACACACTGAAACCCCTTCCGCACATAGTGAAGCACTTCCCCACACACTGAAACACCTTCCCAACACACTGAAACCCCTTCCGCACACACGGAAACACCTTCCCCACACAATGAAACCCCTTCCCCACACACTGAAACCCATTCCCCACGCAACAAA
Organism: Heterodontus francisci; assembly: GCF_036365525.1. Taxonomy (NCBI): domain Eukaryota; kingdom Metazoa; phylum Chordata; class Chondrichthyes; order Heterodontiformes; family Heterodontidae; genus Heterodontus; species Heterodontus francisci. Next base: position 915,451 of record NW_027140731.1, read on the forward strand.
ACACCTTCCCCACACACTGAAACACCTTCCCCACACACTGAAACCCTTCCCCACACACTGAAACACCTTCCCCACACACTGAAACACCTCCCACACACAGTAGCACCTACCCCACACACAGGAAACCCGCCGCCACACACTGAAACCCCTTCCGCACACACTGAAACACCTTCCTCACACACTGAAACCCTTCCCCACACACTGAAACACCTTCCCCACACACTGAAACAGATTCCCCACATGCTGAAACCCCTTCCCCACACACTGTAAACCTTCCCAAAATACTGATACTCATTCACCACACACGAAACACATTCCCCACACACTGAAACCCTTCCAAACACACTTGAAACACATTCCCCACACACTGAAACCCCTTCCCCACACACTGAAATCCCTTCGCAACACACTGAAACACCTTCCCCACACACTGAAACCCCTTCCCCACACACTGAAGCCCCTTCCGCACATCCTGAAAACCTTCCCCACACACTGAAACACCTACCCCACACACTGAGACATGTGCCCACACACTTAGACCCCTTCCCTACACAATGAAACAAATCCCCACACACTGAAACCCCTTCCCCACACACACTGAAACACCTTCCCCACACACTGAAACTCCTTCCCCACACACTGAAACCCCTTCCGCACACAGTGAAACCCTTCCCCACACACTGAAACCCCTTCCCCACACACTGAAACACATCCCCACACACTGAAACCCCTTCCCCACACACTGAAACACCTTCCCCACACACAGAAACACCTTCCCCATACACTGAAACACCTTCCCCATACACTGAAACACCTTCCCCACACACTGAAACACCTTCCCCATACACTGAAACACCTTCCCCACACATTGAAACCCCTTCCGCACAGACTGAAACACCTTCCTCACACACTGAAACCCTTCCCCACACACTGAAACACCTTCCCCACACACTGAAACACTTCCCTACACACTGAAACTCCTTCCCCACAAACTGCAACACATTCCCACAAACTGAAACACCTTCCCCACACAGTTAAACCCCTTCCCCACACACTGAAACCCTTCCCAATCACTGAAACCCATTCACCACACACTGAAACACATTCGCCACACACTGAAACCCTTCCGAACACACAGAATCACAATCCCCACACACTGAAACCCCTTCCCCACACACTGAAACACCTTCCCCACACACAGAAACACCTTCCCCATACACTGAAACACCTTCCCCACACACTGAAACACCTTCCCACACACTGAAACACCTTCCCCACACATTGAAACCCCTTCCGCACACACTGAAACACCTTCCTCACACACTGAAACCCTTCCCCACACACTGAAACACCTTCCCCACACACTGAAACACTTCCCTACACACTGAAACTCCTTCCCCACAAACTGCAACACATTCCCACAAACTGAAACACCTTCCCCACACCGTGAAACCCCTTCCCCACACACTGAAAACCCTTCCCCACACACTGAAACACCTTCCCCACACACTGAAACCCCGTCCCCACACACTGAAACACCTTCCCCACGCAACAAAACACCTTCCCCACACACTGAAACCCCTTCCGCACACGCTGAAACACGTTCCCCACACACTGAAACCCTTCCCCACACACTGAAACACCTTTCCCACAAACTGAAACACCTCCCACACACAGTAGCACGTTCCCCACACACTGGAAACCCTACCCCACACACTGAAACCCCTTCCCCACACACTGAAACACCTTCCCCACACACTGAACGCCATCCCCACACACTGCAACACATCGCCACACACTGAAACACATTCCCTACACGCTGAAACCCCTTCCCCACACACTGTAAACGTTCCCAAAACACTGATGCTCATTCACCACACACTGAAACACATTCCCAACACACTGAAACCCTTCCAAACACACTGAAACACATACCCCACACACTGAAAACCCTTCCCCACACACTGAAATACCTTCTGCACACACTGAAACACCTTCCCCACACACTGAAACCACTTCCCCACACACTGAAACACCTTCCTCACACACTGAAACCCTTCCCCACACACTGAAACACCTTCCCCACACACTGAAACACTTCCCCACACTCTGACACTCCTTCCCCACAAACTGCAACACATTCCCACAAACTGAAACACCTTCCCCACACAGTGAAACCCCTTCCCCACACACTGAAACACCTTCCCCACACACTGAAACGCCATCCCAACACACTGCAACACATCGCCACACACTGAAACACATTCACCACACATTGAAACACATTCGCCCCACACTGAAACCCTTCCAAACACACTGAAACACATTCCCACCACACAGAAACCCCTTCCCCACACACTGAAATCCCTTCTGCACACACTGAAACACCTTCCCCACACACTGAAACCCCTTCCCCACACCCTGAAGCCGCATCTGCACATACTGAAACACCTTCCCAATGCACTGAAACCCCTTCCCCACACACTGAAACCCCTTCCGCACACAGTGAAACCCTTCCCCACACACTGAAACACCTTCCCCACACACTGAAACCCCTTCCACACACACAGAAACACCTTCCCCACACACTGAAACACCTTCGCCACGCAACAAAACACCTTCCCTACCCACTGAAACCCCTTCCGCACACACTGAAACACCTTCCCCACACACCGAAACCCTTCCCCACACACTGAAACACCTTCCCCACACACTGAAACACCTCCCACACACAGTAGCACCTTCCCCACACACTGGAATCCCTCCCCCACACACTGAAACCCCTTCACCACACACTGAAACACCTTCCCCACACACTGAAACGCCATCCCCACACACTGCAACACATCGCCACACACTGAAACACATTCCCCACACGCTGAAACCCCTTCCCCACACACTGTAAACCTTCCCAAAACACTGATACTCATTCACCACACACTGAAACCCTTCCAAACACACTTGAAACACATTCCCCACACACTGAGACATATCCCCACACACTTAGACCCCTTCCCTACACAATGAAACAAATCCCCACACACTGAAACCCCTTCCCCACACACACTGCAACACCTTCCCCACACACTGAAACTCCTTCCCCACACACTGAAACCCTTTCCGCACACTGTGAAACCCTTCCCCACACACTGAAACCCCTTCCCGACACACTGAAACACATCCCCACACACTGAAACCCCTTCCCCACACACTGAAACACCTTCCCCACACACTGAAACACCTTCCCCATACACTGAAACACCTTCCCCACACACTGAAACACCTTCCCCACACACTGAAACCCCTTCCGCACAAACTGAAACACATTCCTCACACACTGAAACCCTTCCCCACACACTGAAACACCTTCCCCACACACTGAACACATTCCCACAAACTGAAACACCTTCCCCACACAGTGAAACCCCTTTCCCACACACTGAAACCCTTCCCGAAACACTGAAACCCATTCACCACACACTGAAACACATTCGCCACACACTGAAACCCTTTTAACACACAGAATCACAATCCCCACACACTGAAACCCCTTCCCCACACACTGAAACACCTTCCCCACACACTGCAGCCCCTTCCCCACACACTGAAACACCTTCCCCACGCAACAAAACACCTTCCCCACACACTGAAACCCTTCCCCACACACTGAAACACCTTTCCCACACACTGAAACACCTCCCACACACAGTAGCACCTTCCCCACACACTGGAAACCCTACCCCAAACACTGAAACCCCTTCCCCACACACTGAAACACCTTCCCCTCACACTGAAACGCCATCCCCACACACTGCAACACATCGCCACACACTGAAACACATTCCCCACACGCTGAAACCTCTTCCCCACACACTGTAAACATTCCCAAAACACTGATACTCATTCACCACACACTGAAACACATTGCCAACACACTGAAACCCTTCCAAACACACTGAAACACATTCCCCACACACTGATAACCCTTCCCCACACACTGAAATACCTTCTGCACACACTGAAACACCTTCCCCACACACTGAAACCCCTTCCGCACACACTGAAACACCTTCCTCACACACTGAAACTCCTTCCCCACAACCTGCAACACATTCCCACAAACTGAAACACCTTCCCCACTCAGTGAAACCCCTTCCCCACAGACTTAAACACCTTCCCCACACACTGAAACGCCATCCCCACACACTGCAACACATCGCCACACACTGAAACACATTCACCACACTTTGAAACACATTCCCCACACACTGAAACCCTTCCAAACACACTGAAACACATTCCCCACACACTGAAATCCCTTCTGCACACACTGAAACACCTTAACCACACACTGAAACCCCTTCCTCACACACTGAAGACGCTTCCGCACATACTGAAACACCTTCCCCATGCATTGAAACCCCTTCCCCACACACTGAAACCCCTTCCGCACACAGTGAAACCCTTCCCCACACACTGAAACACCTTCCCCACACACTGAAAACCCTTCCGCACACACAGAAACACCTTCCCCACACAATGAAACCCCTTCCCCACACACTGAAACACCTTCCCCACGCAACAAAACACCTTCCCCACACACTGAAACCCCTTCCGCACACACTGAAACACCTTCCCCACACACCGAAACCCTTCCCCACACACTGAAACACCTTCCCCACACACTGAAACACCTCCCACACACAGTAGCACCTTCCCCACACACTGGAAACCCTCCCCCACACACTGAAACCCCTTCCGCACACACTGAAACACCTTCCTCACACACTGAAACCCTTCCCCACACACTGAAACACCTTCCCCACACACTGAACACATTCCCACAAACTGAAACACCTTCTCCACACAGTGAAAACCCCTTTCCTACACACTGAAACCCTTCCCCAAACACTGAAACCCATTCACCACACACTGAAACACATTCGCCACACACTGAAACCCTTCCTAACACACAGAATCACAATCCCCACACACTGAAACCCCTTCCCCACACACTGAAACCCCTTCCCCACACACTGAAACACCTTCCCCACACACTGAAACCCCTTCCCCACACACTATAAACGTTCCCAAAACACAGATACTCATTCACCACACACTGAAACACATTCCCAACACACTGAAACCCTTCCAAACACAGTGAAACACATTCCCCACACACTTTAAACCCTTCCCCACACACTGAAATACCTTCTGCACACACTGAAACACCTTCCCCACACACTGAAACCCCTTCCGCACACACTGAAACACCTTCCTCACACACTGAACCTCCTTCCCCACAAACTGCAACACATTCCCACAAACTGAAACACCTTCCCCACACAGTGAAACCCCTTCCCCACACACTGAAACACCTTCCCCACACACTTAAACGCCATCCCCACACACTGCAACACATCGCCACACACTGAAACACATTCACCACTCATTGAAACACATTCCCCACACACTGAAACCCTTCCAAACACACTGAAACACATTCCCCACACACTGAAACCCCTTCCCCACACACTGACATCCCTTCTGCACACTGAAACACTTACCCACACACTGAAACCCCTTCCCCACACACACTGAAACACATTCCCCACACACTGAAACCCCTTCCCCACACACTGAAATCCCTTCTGCACACACTGAAACACCTCCCCACACAATGAAACCACTTCCCCACACACACTGAAACACCTTCCCCACACACTGAAACTCCTTCCCCACACACTGAAACCCTTTCCGCACACTGTGAAACCCTTCCCCACACACTGAAACACCTTCCCCAAACACTGAAACCCTTCCCTACACACTGAAACCCTTCCCCACACACTGAAACACGTTCCACACACACTGAAACACTTCCCCACACACGGAAACCCCTTTCGCACACACTGAAACCCCGTCCCCAGACACTGTAATCCTGCCCCACACACTGAAACACTTCCCCACACACTGAAACCCTTCCCCACACACTGAAACACATTCCCCACACACTGAAACCCCTTCCGCACACACTGAAACCCATCCCCATAAACTGAAACCCATCCCCACACACATAAACACCTTCCCCACACACTGAAACCCTTCCATACACAGAGAATCACAATCCCCACACACTGAAACCCATTACCCACACACTGAAAACCCTTCCCCACACACTGAAACACCTTCCCCACACACTGAAACCCCTTCCCCACTCACTGAAGCACCTTCCCCACGCAACAAAACACCTTCCCCACACACTGAAACCCCTTCCGCACATACTGAAACAACTTCCCCACACACTGAAACCCTTCCCCGCACACTGAAACACCTTCCCCACACACTGAAACACCTCTCACACACAGCAGCACCTTCCCCACACACTGGAAACACTCCCCCAACACTGAATCCCCTTCCCCGCACACTGAAACACCTTCCCCACACACTGAAACGCCATCCCCACACACTGCAACACATCGCCACACACTGAAACACATTCACCACACATTGAAACACATTCCTCACACACTGAAACCCTTCCAAACACACTGAAACACATTCCCCACACACTGAAAGCCCTTCCCCACACACTGAAATCCCTTCTGCACACACTGAAACACCTTCCCCACACACTGAAACCCCTTCCCCACACACTGAAGCTGCTTCCGCACATACTGAAACACCTTCCCCATGCACTGAAACCCCTTCCCCACACACTGAAACCCATTCCGCACACAGTGAAACCCTTCCCCACACACTGAAACACCTTCCCCACACTCTGAAACCCCTTCTGCACACATAGAAACACCTTCACCACACAATGAAACCCCTTCCCCACACACTGAAACACCTTCCCCACGCAACAAAACACCTTCCCCACACACTGAAACCCCTTCCGCACGCACTGCAACACCTTCCCCACACACTGAAACCCTTCCCCACACACTGAACCACCTTCCCCACACACTGAAACACCTCCCACACACAGTAGCACCTTCCCCACACACTGGAAACCCTCCCCCACACAATGAAACCCCTTCCCCACACACTGAAACACCTTCCCCACACACTGAAACGCCATCCCCACACACTGCAACACATCGCCACACACTGAAACACATTCCCCACACGCTGAAACCCCTTCCCCACACACTGTAAACCTTCCCATAACACTGATACTCATTCACCACACACTGAAACACATTCCCCACACACTGAAACCCTTCCAAACACACTTGAAACACATTCCCCACACACTGAAACTCCTTCCCCACAAACTGCAACACAACCCCACACACTGAAACACCTTCCCCACACACTGAAACCCCTTCCCCACACACTGAAACCCGTTCCGCACACAGTGAAACCCTTCCCCACACACTGAAACACCTTCCCCACACACTGAAACCCCTTCTGCACACATAGAAACACCTTCCCCACACAATGAAACCCCTTCCCCACACACTGAAACACCTTCCCACGCAACAAAACACCTTCCCCACACACTGAAACCCCTTCCGCACACACTGCAACACTTTCCCCACACACTGAATCCCTTCCCCACACACTGAAACACCTTCCCCACACACTGAAACACCACCCACACACAGTAGCACCTTCCCCACACACTGGAAACCCTCCCCCACACAATGAAACCCCTTCCCCACACACTGAAACACCTTCCCCACACACTGAAACGCCATCCCCACAAACTGCAACACATCGCCACACACTGAAACACATTCCCCACACGCTGAAACCCCTTCCCCACACACTGTAAACCTTCCCAAAACAATGATACTCATTCACCACACACTGAAACACATTCCCCACACAGTGAAACCCTTCCAAACAAACTTGAAACACATTCCCCACACACTGAAACTCCTTCCCCACAAACTGCAACACAACCCCACACACTGAAACCCCTTCCCGACACACTGAAACCCCTTCCCCACACACTGAAACCCGTTCCGCACACAGTGAAACCCTTCCCCACACACTGAAACACCTTCCCCACACACTGAAACCCCTTCTGCACACATAGAAACACCTTCCCCACACAATGAAACCCCTTCCCCACACACTGAAACACCTTCCCACGCAACAAAACACCTTCCCCACACACTGAAACCCCTTCCGCACACACTGCAACACTTTCCCCACACACTGAATCCCTTCCCCACACACTGAAACACCTTCCCCACACACTGAAACACCACCCACACACAGTAGCACCTTCCCCACACACTGGAAACCCTCCCCCACACAATGAAACCCCTTCCCCACACACTGAAACACCTTCCCCACACACTGAAACGCCATCCCCACAAACTGCAACACATCGCCACACACTGAAACACATTCCCCACACGCTGAAACCCCTTCCGCACAGACTGTAAACCTTCCCAAAACACTGATACTAATTCACCACACACTGAAACACATTCCCCACACACTGAAACCCTTCCAAACACACTTGAAACACATTCCCCACACACTGAAACCCCTTCCCCACACACTGAAATCCCTTCTGCACACACTGAAACACCTTCCCCACACACTGAAAACCCTTCCCCACACACTGAAGCCCCTTCCGCACATCCTGAAACACCTTCCCCATACACTGAAACTCCTTCCCCACACACTGAAACCCCTTCCACACACAGTGAAAACCTTCCCCACACACTGAAACACCTACCCCACACACTGAGACACATCCCCACACACTTAGACCCCTTCCCTGCACAATGAAACAAATCCCCGCACACTGAAACACCTTCCCCACACACTGAAACACCTTCCCCACGCAACAAAACACTTCCCCCACACACTGAAACCCCTTCCGCACACACTGAAACACCTTCCCCACACACTGAAACCCTTCCCCACACACTGAAACACATTCCCCACACACTGAAACACCTCCCACTCACTGTAGCACCTTCCCCACACACTGGAAACTCTTCCCCACACACTGAAACCCCTTCCCCACACACTGAAACACCTTCCCCACACACTGAAACGCCATCCCCACTCACTGCAACACATTGCCACACACTGAAACACATTCCCCACACACTGAAACCCCTTCCCCACACACTGAAACCCCTTCTGCACACACTGAAACACCTTCCCCACACACTGAAACCCTTCCCCACACACTGAAACACCTTCCCCACACACTGAAACACCTCGCACACACAGTAGCACCTACCCCACACACTGGAAACCCTCCCCCACACACTGAAACCCCATCCCCACACACTGAAAAACCTTCCCCACACACTGAAACGCCTTCCCCACACACTGCAACACATCGCCACACACTGAAACACATTCCCCACACGCTGAAACCCCTTCCCCACACACTGTAAACCTTCCCAAAACACTGATACTCATTCACCACACACTGAAACACATTCCCCACACACTGAAACCCTTCCAAACACACTGAAACACATTCCCCACACACTGAAACCATTTCCCCACACACTGAAATCCCTTCTGCACACACTGAAACACCTTCCCCACACACTGAAACCCCTTCCCCACACACTGAAACACCTTCCGCACATACTGAAACACCTTCCCCATACACTGAAACCCCTTCCGCACACAGTGAAAACCTTCCCCACACACTGAAACACCTTCCCCACACAATGCGACACATCCCCACACACTTAAACCCCTTCCCTACACAATGAAACAAATCCCCACACACTGAAACCCCTTCCCCACACACACTGAAACACCTTCCCCACACACTGAAACTCCTTCCCCACACACTGAAACCCCTTCCGCACACAGTGAAACCCTTCCCCACACACTGAAACCCCTTCCCTACACACTGAAACTCATCCCCACACACTGAAACCCCTTCCCCACACACTGAAACACCTTCCCCACACACTGAAACACCTTCCCCACACACTGAAACCCCTTCCGCACACACTGAAACCCCTTCGCCACACACTGAAACACCTTCCCCACACACTGAAACAACTTCCCCACACACTGAAGCCCCTTCCCCACACACTGAATCACCTTCCCCATACACTGAAACACCTTCCCCACACACTGAAACCCCTTCCGCACACACTGAAACACCTTCCCCACACACTGAAACAACTTCCCCACACACTGAAGCCCCTTCCCCACACACTGAATCACATTCCCCATGCACTGAAACACCTTCCCCACACACTGAAACCCCTTCCGCACACACTGAAACACCTTCCCCACACACTGAAACCCTTGCCCTAACACTGAACCACCTTCCCCACACGCTGAAACCCTTCTCCACACACTGAAACTCCTTCCCCACAAACTGCAACACAACCCCACACACTGAAACACCTTCCCCAAACACTGAAACCCATTCACCACACAGTGAAACACATTCCCCACACACTGAAACCCTTCCAAACACACAGAAGCACAATCCCCACACACTGAAACCCCTTCCCCACTCACTGAAATACCCTTCCCCACACACTGAAACCCCTTCAGCACACACTGAAACCTATTCCCCACCCACTGAAACACCTTCCCCACACACTGAAACAACTTCCCCACACACTGAAGCCCCTTCCCCACACACTGAAACACCTTCCCCATACACTGAAACACCTTCCCCACACACTGAAAACCCTTCCGCACACACTGAAACACCTTCCCACACACTGAAACACTTCCCCACACACTGAAACTCCTTCCCCACAAACTACAACCCATCCCCACACACTGAAACACCTTCCCCACACACTGAAACCCCTTCCCCACACACTGAAACCCTTCCCCAAACACTGAGACCCATTCACCACACACTGAAACACATTCCCCACACACTGATACCCTTCCAAACACACTGAAACCCCTTCCCCACACACTGAAACACCTTCCCCACACACTGAAACCCCTTCGCCACACACTGAAACACCTTCCCCACGCAACAAAACAATTTCCCCACACACTGAAACCCCTTCCGCACTCACTGAAACAACTTCCCCACTCACTGAAACCCTTCCCCACACACTGAAACACCTTCCCCACAGATTGAAACACCTCGCACACACAGTAGCACCTTCCCCTCACACTGGAAACACTCCCCCACACACTGAAACCCCTTCCCCAAACACTGAAACACCTTCCCCACACACTGAAACGCCATCCCCACACACTGCAACACATCGCCACACACTGAAACACATTCACCACACATTGAAACACATTCCCCATACACTGAAACCCTTCCAAAGACACTGAAACACATTCCCCACACACTGAAACCCCTTCCCCACACACTGAAATCCCTTCTGCACACACTGAAACACCTTCCCCACACACTGAAAACCCTTCCCCACACACTGAAGCCCCTTCCGCACATCCTGAAACACCTTCCCCATACACTGAAACTCCTTCCCCACACACTGAAACCCCTTCCACACACAGTGAAAACCTTCCCCACACACTGAAACACCTACCCCACACACTGAGACACATCCCCACACACTTAGACCCCTTCCCTGCACAATGAAACAAATCCCCGCACACTGAAACACCTTCCCCACACACTAAAGCACCTTCCCCACGCAACAAAACACCTCCCCCACACACTGAAACCCCTTCCGCACACACTGAAACACCTTCCCCACACACTGAAACCCTTCCCCACACACTGAAACACATTCCCCACACACTGAAACACCTCCCACTCACTGTAGCACCTTCCCCACACACTGGAAACTCTTCCCCACACACTGAAACCCCTTCCCCACACACTGAAACACCTTCCCCACACACTGAAACGCCATCCCCACTCACTGCAACACATTGCCACACACTGAAACACATTCCCCACACACTGAAACCCCTTCCCCACACACTGAAACCCCTTCTGCACACACTGAAACACCTTCCCCACACACTGAAACCCTTCCCCACACACTGAAACACCTTCCCCACACACTGAAACACCTCGCACACACAGTAGCACCTACCCCACACACTGGAAACCCTCCCCCACACACTGAAACCCCATCCACACACACTGAAAAACCTTCCCCACACACTGAAACGCCTTCCCCACACACTGCAACACATCGCCACACACTGAAACACATTCCCCACACGCTGAAACCCCTTCCCCACACACTGTAAACCTTCCCAAAACACTGATACTCATTCACCACACACTGAAACACATTCCCCACACACTGAAACCCTTCCAAACACACTGAAACACATTCCCCACACACTGAAACCATTTCCCCACACACTGAAATCCCTTCTGCACACACTGAAACACCTTCCCCACACACTGAAACCCCTTCCCCACACACTGAAACACCTTCCGCACATACTGAAACACCTTCCCCATACACTGAAACCCCTTCCGCACACAGTGAAAACCTTCCCCACACACTGAAACACCTTCCCCACAGATTGAAACACCTCGCACACACAGTAGCACCTTCCCCTCACACTGGAAACACTCCCCCACACACTGAAACCCCTTCCCCAAACACTGAAACACCTTCCCCACACACTGAAACGCCATCCCCACACACTGCAACACATCGCCACACACTGAAACACATTCACCACACATTGAAACACATTCCCCATACACTGAAACCCTTCCAAAGACACTGAAACACATTCCCCACACACTGAAACCCCTTCCCCACACACTGAAATCCCTTCTGCACACACTGAAACACCTTCCCCACACACTGAAAACCCTTCCCCACACACTGAAGCCCCTTCCGCACATCCTGAAACACCTTCCCCATACACTGAAACTCCTTCCCCACACACTGAAACCCCTTCCACACACAGTGAAAACCTTCCCCACACACTGAAACACCTACCCCACACACTGAGACACATCCCCACACACTTAGACCCCTTCCCTGCACAATGAAACAAATCCCCGCACACTGAAACACCTTCCCCACACACTAAAGCACCTTCCCCACGCAACAAAACACCTCCCCCACACACTGAAACCCCTTCCGCACACACTGAAACACCTTCCCCACACACTGAAACCCTTCCCCACACACTGAAACACATTCCCCACACACTGAAACACCTCCCACTCACTGTAGCACCTTCCCCACACACTGGAAACTCTTCCCCACACACTGAAACCCCTTCCCCACACACTGAAACACCTTCCCCACACACTGAAACGCCATCCCCACTCACTGCAACACATTGCCACACACTGAAACACATTCCCCACACACTGAAACCCCTTCCCCACACACTGAAACCCCTTCTGCACACACTGAAACACCTTCCCCACACACTGAAACACTTCCCCACACACTGAAACACCTTCCCCACACACTGAAACACCTCGCACACACAGTAGCACCTACCCCACACACTGGAAACCCTCCCCCACACACTGAAACCCCATCCACACACACTGAAAAACCTTCCCCACACACTGAAACGCCTTCCCCACACACTGCAACACATCGCCACACACTGAAACACATTCCCCACACGCTGAAACCCCTTCCCCACACACTGTAAACCTTCCCAAAACACTGATACTCATTCACCACACACTGAAACACATTCCCCACACACTGAAACCCTTCCAAACACACTGAAACACATTCCCCACACACTGAAACCATTTCCCCACACACTGAAATCCCTTCTGCACACACTGAAACACCTTCCCCACACACTGAAACCCCTTCCCCACACACTGAAACACCTTCCGCACATACTGAAACACCTTCCCCATACACTGAAACCCCTTCCGCACACAGTGAAAACCTTCCCCACACACTGAAACACCTTCCCCACACAATGCGACACATCCCCACACACTTAAACCCCTTCCCTACACAATGAAACAAATCCCCACACACTGAAACCCCTTCCCCACACACACTGAAACACCTTCCCCACACACTGAAACTCCTTCCCCACACACTGAAACCCCTTCCGCACACAGTGAAACCCTTCCCCACACACTGAAACCACTTCCCTACACACTGAAACTCATCCCCACACACTGAAACCCCTTCCCCACACACTGAAACACCTTCCCCACACACTGAAACACCTTCCCCACACACTGAAACCCCTTCCGCACACACTGAAACCCCTTCGCCACACACTGAAACACCTTCCCACACACTGAAACAACTTCCCCACACACTGAAGCCACTTCCCCACACACTGAATCACCTTCCCCATACACTGAAACACCTTCCCCACACACTGAAACCCCTTCCGCACACACTGAAACACCTTCCCCACACACTGAAACAACTTCCCCACACACTGAAGCCCCTTCCCCAAACACTGAATCACATTCCCCATGCACTGAAACACCTTCCCCACACACTGAAACCCCTTCCGCACACACTGAAACACCTTCCCCACACACTGAAACCCTTGCCCAAACACTGAACCACCTTCCCCACACGCTGAAACCCTTCTCCACACACTGAAACCCCTTCCCCACAAACTGCAACACAACCCCACACACTGAAACACCTTCCCCAAACACTGAAACCCATTCACCACACAGTGAAACACATTCCCCACACACTGAAACCCTTCCAAACACACAGAAGCACAATCCCCACACACTGAAACCCCTTCCCCACTCACTGTAATACCCTTCCCCACACACTGAAACCCCTTCAGCACACACTGAAACCTCTTCCCCACCCACTGAAACACCTTCCCCACACACTGAAACAACTTCCCCACACACTGAAGCCCCTTCCCCACACACTGAAACACCTTCCCCATACACTGAAACACCTTCCCCACACACTGAAAACCCTTCCGCACACACTGAAACACCTTCCCACACACTGAAACACTTCCCCACACACTGAAACTCCTTCCCCACAAACTGCAACCCATCCCCACACACTGAAACACCTTCCCCACACACTGAAACCCCTTCCCCACACACTGAAACCCTTCCCCAAACACTGAGACCCATTCACCACACACTGAAACACATTCCCCACACACTGATACCCTTCCAAACACACTGAAACCCCTTCCCCACACACTGAAACACCTTCCCCACACACTGAAACCCCTTCGCCACACACTGAAACACCTTCCCCCCGCAACAAAACAATTTCCCCACACACTGAAACCCCTTCCGCACTCACTGAAACAACTTCCCCACTCACTGAAACCCTTCCCCACACACTGAAACACCTTCCCCACAGATTGAAACACCTCCCACACACAGTAGCACCTTCCCCACACACTGGAAACACTCCCCCACACACTGAAACCCCTTCCCCAAACACTGAAACACCTTCCCCACACACTGAAACGCCATCCCCACACACTGCAACACATCGCCACACACTGAAACACATTCACCACACATTGAAACACATTCCCCACACACTGAAACCCTTCCAAAGACACTGAAACACATTCCCCACACACTGAAACCCCTTCCCCACACACTGAAATCCCTTCTGCACACACTGAAATACCTTCCCCACACACTTTAACCCCTTCCCCACACAGTGAAGCCGCTTCCGCACAGACTGAAACACCTTCCCCATGCACTGAAACCCCTTCCCCACACACTGAAACCCCTTCCGCACATAGTGAAACACTTCCCCACACACTGAAACACCTTCCCAACACACAGAAACCCCTTCCGCACACACGGAAACACCTTCCCCACACAATGAAACCCCTTCCCCACACAGTGAAACCCATTCCCCACGCAACAAAACACCTTCCCCACACACTGAAACACCTTCCCCACACACTGAAACCCTTCCCCACACACTGAAACACCTTCCCCACACACTGAAACACCTCCCACACACAGTAGCACCTACCCCACACACAGGAAACCCGCCGCCACACACTGAAACCCCTTCCCCACACACTGAAACACCTTCCCCACACACTGAAATGCCATCACCACACACTGCAACACATCGCCACACACTGAAACACATTCCCCACATGCTGAAACCCCTTCCCCACACACTGTAAACCTTCCCAAAATACTGATACTCATTCACCACACACGAAACACATTCCCCACACACTGAAACCCTTCCAAACACACTTGAAACACATTCCCCACACACTGAAACCCCTTCCCCACACACTGAAATCCCTTCTGCACACACTGAAACACCTTCCCCACACACTGAAACCCCTTCCCGACACACTGAAGCCCCTTCCGCACATCCTGAAAACCTTCCCCACACACTGAAACACCTACCCCACACACTGAGACATGTGCCCACACACTTAGACGCCTTCCCTACACAATGAAACAAATCCCCACACACTGAAACCCCTTCCCCACACACACTGAAACACCTTCCCCACACACTGAAACTCCTTCCCCACACACTGAAACCCCTTCCGCACACAGTGAAACCCTTCCCCACACACTGAAACCCCTTCCCCACACACTGAAACACATCCCCACACACTGAAACCCCTTCCCCACACACTGAAACACCTTCCCCACACACAGAAACACCTTCCCCATACACTGAAACACCTTCCCCACACACTGAAACACCTTCCCCACACACTGAAACACCTTCCCCACACACTGAAACACCTTCCCCACACATTGAAACCCCTTCCGCACACACTGAAACACCTTCCTCACACACTGAAACCCTTCCCCACATACTGAAACACCTTCCCCTCACACTGAAACACTTCCCTACACACTGAAACTCCTTCCCCACAAACTGCAACACATTCCCACAAACTGAAACACCTTCCCCACACAGTGAAACCCCTTCCCCACACACTGAAACCCTTCCCCAATCACTGAAACCCATTCAACACACACTGAAACACATTCGCCACACACTGAAACCCTTCCGAACACACAGAATCACAATCCCCACACTCTGAAACCCCTTCCCCGCACACTGAAAACCCTTCCCCACACACTGAAACACCTTCCCCACACACTGAAACCCCGTCCCCACACACTGAAACACCTTCCCCAAGCAACAAAACACCTTCCCCACACACTGAAACCCCTTCCGCACACGCTGAAACACCTTCCCCACACACTGAAACCCTTCCCCACACACTGAAACACCTTTCCCACAAACTGAAACACCTCCCACACACAGTAGCACGTTCCCCACACACTGAAACACATTCCCCACACACTGAAACCCCTTCCCCACACACTGAAACACCTTCCCCACACACTGAACGCCATCCCCACACACTGCAACACATCGCCACACACTGAAACACATTCCCTACACGCTGAAACCCCTTCCCCACACCCTGTAAACGTTCCCAAAACACTGATACTCATTCACCACACACTGAAACACATTCCCAACACACTGAAACCCTTCCAAACACACTGAAACACATTCCCCACACACTGAAAACCCTTCCCCACACACTGAAATACCTTCTGCACACACTGAAACACCTTCCCCACACACTGAAACCACTTCCCCACACACTGAAACACCTTCCCCACACACTGAAAAACTTCCCCACACACTGAAACTCCTTCCCCACAAACTGCAACACATTCCCACAAACTGAAACACCTTCCCCACACAGTGAAACCCCTTCCCCACACACTGAAACACCTTCCCCACACACTGAAACGCCATCCCAACACACTGCAACACATCGCCACACACTGAAACACATTCACCACACATTGAAACACATTCCCCACACACTGAAACCCTTCCAAACACACTGAAACACATTCCCACCACACAGAAACCCCTTCCCCACACACTGAAATCCCTTCTGCACACACTGAAACACCATCCCCACACACTGAAACCCCTTCCCCACATACTGAAGCCGCTTCTGCACATACTGAAACACCTTCCCAATGCACTGAAACCCCTTCCCCACACACTGAAACCCCTTCCGCACACAGTGAAACCCTTCCCCACACACTGAAACACCTTCCCCACACTCTGAAACCCCTTCCACACACACAGAAACACCTTCCCCACACACTGAAACACCTTCGCCACGCAACAAAACACCTTCCCTACCCACTGAAACCCCTTCCGCACACACTGAAACACCTTCCCCACACACCGAAACCCTTCCCCACACACTGAAACACCTTCCCCACACACTGAAACACCTCCCACACACAGTAGCACCTTCCCCACACACTGGAATCCCTCCCCCACACACTGAAACCCCTTCACCACACACTGAAACACCTTCCCCACACACTGAAACGCCATCCCCACACACTGCAACACATCGCCACACACTGAAACACATTCCCCACACGCTGAAACCCCTTCCCCACACTCTGTAAACCTTCCCAAAACACTGATACTCATTCACCACACACTGAAACCCTTCCAAACACACTTGAAACACATTCCCCACACACTGAGACATATCCCCACACACTTAGACCCCTTCCCTACACAATGAAACAAATCCCCACACACTGAAACCCCTTCCCCACACACACTGAAACACCTTCCCCACACACTGAAACACCTTCCCCACACACTGAAACCCTTTCCGCACACTGTGAAACCCTCCCCCACACACTGAAACCCCTTCCCGACACACTGAAACACATCCCCACACACTGAAACCCCTTCCCCACACACTGAAACACCTTCCCCACACACTGAAACACCTTCCCCATACACTGAAACACCTTCCCCACACACTGAAACACCTTCCCCACACACTGAAACCCCTTCCGCACAAACTGAAACACATTCCTCACACACTGAAACCCTTCCCCACACACTGAAACACCTTCCCCACACACTGAACACATTCCCACAAACTGAAACACCTTCCCCACACAGTGAAACCCCTTTCCCACACACTGAAACCCTTCCCCAAACATTGAAACCCATTCACCACACACTGAAACACATTCGCCACACACTGAAACCCTTTCTAACACACAGAATCACAATCCCCACACACTGAAACCCCTTCCCCACACACTGAAACCCCTTCCCCACACACTGAAACACCTTCCCCACACACTGAAGCCCCTTCCCCACACACTGAAACACCTTCCCCACGCAACAAAACACCTTCCCCACACACTGAAACCCTTCCCCACACACTGAAACACCTTTCCCACACACTGAAACACCTCCCACACACAGTAGCACCTTCCCCACACACTGGAAACCCTACCCCACACACTGAAACCCCTTCCCCACACACTGAAACACCTTCCCCTCACACTGAAACGCCATCCCCACACACTGCAACACATCGCCACACACTGAAACACATTCCCCACACGCTGAAACCTCTTCCCCACACACTGTAAACATTCCCAAAACACTGATACTCATTCACCACACACTGAAACACATTGCCAACACACTGAAACCCTTCCAAACACACTGAAACACATTCCCCACACACTGAAAACCCTTCCCCACACACTGAAATACCTTCTGCACACACTGAAACACCTTCCCCACACACTGAAACCCCTTCCGCACACACTGAAACACCTTCCTCACACACTGAAACTCCTTCCCCACAACCTGCAACACATTCCCACAAACTGAAACACCTTCCCCACACAGTGAAACCCCTTCCCCACAGACATAAACACCTTCCCCACATACTGAAACGCCATCCCCACACACTGCAACACATCGCCACACACTGAAACACATTCACCACACATTGAAACACATTCCCCACACACTGAAACCCTTCCAAACACACTGAAACACATTCCCCACACACTGAAATCCGTTCTGCACACACTGAAACACCTTAACCACACACTGAAACCCCTTCCTCACACACTGAAGACGCTTCCGCACATACTGAAACACCTTCCCCATGCATTGAAACCCCTTCCCCACACACTGAAACCCCTTCCGCACACAGTGAAACCCTTCCCCACACACTGAAACACCTTCCCCACACACTGAAAACCCTTCCGCACACACAGAAACACCTTCCCCACACAATGAAACCCCTTCCCCACACACTGAAACACCTTCCCCACGCAACAAAACACCTTCCCCACACACTGAAACCCCTTCCGCACACACTGAAACACCTTCCCCACACACCGAAACCCTTCCCCACACACTGAAACACCTTCCCCACACACTGAAACACCTCCCACACACAGTAGCACCTTCCCCACACACTGGAAACCCTCCCCCACACACTGAAACCCCTTCCGCACACACTGAAACACCTTCCTCACACACTGAAACCCTTCCCCACACACTGAAACACCTTCCCCACACACTGAACACATTCCCACAAACTGAAACACCTTCTCCACACAGTGAAAACCCCTTTCCTACACACTGAAATCCTTCCCCAAACACTGAAACCCATTCACCACACACTGGAACACATTCGCCACACACTGAAACCCTTCCTAACACACAGAATCACAATCCCCACACACTGAAACCCCTTCCCCACACACTGAAACCCCTTCCCCACACACTGAAACACCTTCCCCACACACTGAAACCCCTTCCCCACACACTGTAAACGTTCCCAAAACACTGATACTCATTCACCACACACTGAAACACATTCCCAACACACTGAAACCCTTCCAAACACAGTGAAACACATTCCCCACACACTTAAAACCCTTCCCCACACACTGAAATACCTTCTGCACACACTGAAACACCTTCCCCACACACTGAAACCCCTTCCGCACACACTGAAACACCTTCCTCACACACTGAAACTCCTTCCCCACAAACTGCAACACATTCCCACAAACTGAAACACCTTCCCCACACAGTGAAACCCCTTACCCACACACTGAAACACCTTCCCCACACACTGAAACGCCATCCCCACACACTGCAACACATCGCCACACACTGAAACACATTCACCACTCATTGAAACACATTCCCCACACACTGAAACCCTTCCAAACACACTGAAACACATTCCCCACACACTGAAACCCCTTCCCCACACACTGACATCCCTTCTGCACACACTGAAACACCTTACCCACACACTGAAACCCCTTCCCCACACACACTGAAACACATTCCCCACACACTGAAACCCCTTCCCCACACACTGAAATCCCTTCTGCACACACTGAAACACCTCCCCACACAATGAAACCACTTCCCCACACACACTGAAACACCTTCCCCACACACTGAAACTCCTTCCCCACACACTGTAACCCTTTCCGCACACAGTGAAACCCTTCCCCACACACTGAAACCCCTTCTCGACGCACTGAAACACATCCCCACACACTGAAACCCCTTCCCCACACACTGAAACACCTTCCCCACACACTGAAACAACTTCCCCATACACTGAAACACCTTCCCCACACACTGAAACACCTTCCCCACGCACTGAAACACCTTCCCCACACACTGAAACCCCTTCCGCACAAACTGAAACACATTCCTCACACACTGAAACCCTTCCCCACACACTGAAACACCTTCCCCACACACTGAACACATTCCCACAAACTGAAACACCTTCCCCACACATGGAAACCCCTTTCGCACACACTGAAACCCTTCCCCAAACATTGAAACCCATTCACCACACACTGAAACACATTCGCCACACACTGAAACCCTTTCTAACACACAGAATCACAATCCCCACACACTGAAACCCCTTCCCCACACACTGAAACCCCTTCCCCACACACTGAAACACCTTCCCCACGCAACAAAACACCTTCCCCACACACTGAAACCCCTTCCGCACACACTGAAACACCTTCCCCACACACCGAAACCCTTCCCCACACACTGAAACACCTTCCCCACACACTGAAACACCTCCCACACACAGTAGCACCTTCCCCACACACTGGAAACCCTCCCCCACACACTGAAACCCCTTCCGCACACACTGAAACACCTTCCTCACACACTGAAACCCTTCCCCACACACTGAAACACCTTCCCCACACACTGAACACATTCCCACAAACTGAAACACCTTCTCCACACAGTGAAAACCCCTTTCCTACACACTGAAACCTTCCCCAAACACTGAAACCCATTCACCACACACTGAAACACATTCGCCACACACTGAAACCCTTCCTAACACACAGAATCACAATCCCCACACACTGAAACCCCTTCCCCACACACTGAAACTCCTTCCCCACACACTGAAACACCTTCCCCACACACTGAAACCCCTTCCCCACACACTGTAAACGTTCCCAAAACACTGATACTCATTCACCACACACTGAAACACATTCCCAACACACTGAAACCCTTCCAAACACAGTGAAACACATTCCCCACACACTTAAAACCCTTCCCCACACACTGAAATACCTTCTGCACACACTGAAACACCTTCCCCACACACTGAAACCCCTTCCGCACACACTGAAACACCTTCCTCACACACTGAAACTCCTTCCCCACAAACTGCAACACATTCCCACAAACTGAAACACCTTCCCCACACAGTGAAACCCCTTACCCACACACTGAAACACCTTCCCCACACACTGAAACGCCATCCCCACACACTGCAACACATCGCCACACACTGAAACACATTCACCACTCATTGAAACACATTCCCCACACACTGAAACCCTTCCAAACACACTGAAACACATTCCCCACACACTGAAACCCCTTCCCCACACACTGACATCCCTTCTGCACACACTGAAACACCTTACCCACACACTGAAACCCCTTCCCCACACACACTGAAACACATTCCCCACACACTGAAACCCCTTCCCCACACACTGAAATCCCTTCTGCACACACTGAAACACCTCCCCACACAATGAAACCACTTCCCCACACACACTGAAACACCTTCCCCACACACTGAAACTCCTTCCCCACACACTGTAACCCTTTCCGCACACAGTGAAACCCTTCCCCACACACTGAAACCCCATCTCGACACACTGAAACACATCCCCACACACTGAAACCCCTTCCCCACACACTGAAACACCTTCCCCACACACTGAAACACCTTCCCCATACACTGAAACACCTTCCCCACACACTGAAACACCTTCCCCACACACTGAAACACCTTCCCCACACACTGAAACCCCTTCCGCACAAACTGAAACACATTCCTCACACACTGAAACCCTTCCCCACACACTGAAACACCTTCCCCACACACTGAACACATTCCCACAAACTGAAACACCTTCCCCACACAGGGAAACCCCTTTTGCACACACTGAAACCCTTCCCCAAACATTGAAACCCATTCACCACACACTGAAACACATTCGCCACACACTGAAACCCTTTCTAACACACAGAATCACAATCCCCACACACTGAAACCCCTTCCCCACACACTGAAACCCCTTCCCCACACACTGAAACACCTTCCCCACACACTGAAGCCCCTTCCCCACACACTGAAACACCTTCCCCACGCAACAAAACACCTTCCCCACACACTGAAACCCTTCCCCACACACTGAAACATCTTTCCCACACACTGAAACACCTCCCACACACAGTAGCACCTTCCCCACACACTGGAAACCCTACCCCACACACTGAAACCCCTTCCCCACACACTGAAACACCTTCCCCTCACACTGAAACGCCATCCCCACACACTGCAACACATCGCCACACACTGAAGCACATTCCCCACACGCTGAAACCTCTTCCCCACACATTGTAAACATTCCCAAAACACTGATACTCATTCACCACACACTGAAACACATTGCCAACACACTGAAACCCTTCCAAACACACTGAAACACATTCCCCACACACTGAAAACCCTTCCCCACACACTGAAATACCTTCTGCACACACTGAAACACCTTCCCCACACACTGAAACCCCTTCCGCACACACTGAAACACCTTCCTCACACACTGAAACCCCTTCCCCACAACCTGCAACACATTCCCACAAACTGAAACACCTTCCCCACACAGTGAAACCCCTTCCCCACAGACATAAAAACCTTCCCCACACACTGAAACGCCATCCCCACACACTGCAACACATCGCCACACACTGAAACACATTCACCACACATTGAAACACATTCCCCACACACTGAAACCCTTCCAAACACACTGAAACACATTCCCCACACACTGAAATCCGTTCTGCACACACTGAAACACCTTAACCACACACTGAAACCCCTTCCTCACACACTGAAGACGCTTCCGCACAAACTGAAACACCTTCCCCATGCATTGAAACCCCTTCCCCACACACTGAAACCCCTTCCGCACACAGTGAAACCCTTCCCCACACACTGAAACACCTTCCCCACACACTGAACACCCTTCCGCACACACAGAAACACCTTCCCCACACAATGAAACCCCTTCCCCACACACTGAAACACCTTCCCCACGCAACAAAACACCTTCCCCACACACTGAAACCCCTTCCGCACACACTGAAACACCTTCCCCACACACCGAAACCCTTCCCCACACACTGAAACACCTTCCCCACACACTGAAACACCTCCCACACACAGTAGCACCTTCCCCACAGACTGGAAACCCTCCCCCACACACTGAAACCCCTTCCGCACACACTGAAACACCTTCCTCACACACTGAAACCCTTCCCCACACACTGAAACACCTTCCCCACACACTGAACACATTCCCACTAACTGAAACACCTTCTCCACACAGTGAAAACCCCTTTCCTACACACTGAAACCCTTCCCCAAACACTGAAACCCATTCACCACACACTGAAACACATTCGCCACACACTGAAACCCTTCCTAACACACAGAATCACAATCCCCACACACTGAAACCCCTTCCCCTCACACTGAAACCCCTTCCCCACACACTGAAACACCTTCCCCACACACTGAAACCCCTTCCCCACACACTGTAAACGTTCCCAAAACACTGATACTCATTCACCACACACTGAAACACATTCCCAACACACTGAAACCCTTCCAAACACAGTGAAACACATTCCCCACACACTTAAAACCCTTCCCCACACACTGAAATACCTTCTGCACACACTGAAACACCTTCCCCACACACTGAAACCCCTTCCGCACACACTGAAACACCTTCCTCACACACTGAAACTCCTTCCCCACAAACTGCAACACATTCCCACAAACTGAAACACCTTCCCCACACAGTGAAACCCCTTACCCACACACTGAAACACCTTCCCCACACACTGAAACGCCATCCCCACACACTGCAACACATCGCCACAAACTGAAACACATTCACCACTCATTGAAACACATTCCCCACACACTGAAACCCTTCCAAACACACTGAAACACATTCCCCACACACTGAAACCCCTTCCCCACACACTGACATCCCTTCTGCACACACTGAAACACCTTACCCACACACTGAAACCCCTTCCCCACACACTATGAAACACATTCCCCACACACTGAAACCCCTTCCCCACACACTGAAATCCCTTCTGCACACACTGAAACACCTCCCCACACAATGAAACCACTTCCCCACACACACTGAAACACATTCCCCACACACTGAAACTCCTTCCCCACACACTGAAACCCTTTCCGCACACAGTGAAACCCTTCCCCACACACTGAAACCCCTTCTCGACACACTGAAACACATCCCCACACACTGAAACCCCTTCCCCACATACTGAAACACCTTCCCCACACACTGAAATACCTTCCCCATACACTGAAACACCTTCCCCACACCTTGAAACACCTTCCCCACACACTGAAACACCTTCCGCACACACTGAAACCCCTTCCGCACAAACTGAAACACCTTCCTCACACACTGAAACCCTTCCCCACACACTGAAACACCTTCCCCACACACTGAACACATTCCCACAAACTGAAACACCTTCCCCACACAGTGAAACCCCTTTCCCTCACACTGAAACCCTTCCCCAAACACTGAAACCCATTCACCACACACTGAAACACATTCGCCACACACTGAAACACTTCCTAACACACAGAATCACAATCCCCACACACTGAAACCCCTTCCCCACACACTGAAACCCCTTCCCCACACACTGAAACACCTTCCCCACACACTGAAGCCCCTTCCCCACAAACTGAAACACCTTCCCCACGCAACAAAACACCTTCCCCACACACTGAAACCCTTCCCCACACACTGAAACACCTTTCCCACACACTGAAACACCTCCCACACACAGTAGCACCTTCCCCACACACTGGAAACCCTACCCCACACACTGAAACCCCTTCCCCACACACTGAAACACCTTCCCCTCACACTGAAACGCCATCCCCACACACTGCAACACATCGCCACACACTGAAACACATTCCCCACACGCTGAAACCTCTTCCCCACACACTGTAAACATTCCCAAAACACTGATACTCATTCACCACACACTGAAACACATTGACAACACACTGAAACCCTTCCAAACACACTGAAGCACATTCCCCACACACTGAAAACCCTTCCCCACACACTGAAATACCTTCTGCACACACTGAAACACCTTCCCCACACACTGAAACCCCTTCCGCACACACTGAAACACCTTCCTCACACACTGAAACTACTTCCCCACAACCTGCAACACATTCCCACAAACTGAAACACCTTCCCCACACAGTGAAACCCCTTCCCCACAGACTTAAACACCTTCCCCACACACTGAAACGCCATCCCCACACACTGCAACACATCGCCACACACTGAAACACATTCACCACACATTGAAACACATTCCCCACACACTGAAACCCTTCCAAACACACTGAAACACATTCCCCACACACTGAAATCCCTTCTGCACACACTGAAACACCTTAACCACACAATGAAACCCCTTCCTCACACACTGAAGACGCTTCCGCACATACTGAAACACCTTCCCCATGCATTGAAACCCCTTCCCCACACACTGAAACCCCTTCCGCACACAGTGAAACCCTTCCCCACACACTGAAACACCTTCCCCACACACTGAAACACCTTCCCCACACACTGAAAACCCTTCCGCACACACAGAAACACCTTCCCCACACAATGAAACCCCTTCCCCACACACTGAAACACCTTCCCCACGCAACAAAACACCTTCCCCACACACTGAAACCCCTTCCGCACACACTGAAACACCTTCCCCACACACCGAAACCCTTCCCCACACACTGAAACACCTTCCCCACACACTGAAACACCTCCCACACACAGTAGCACCTTCCCCACACACTGGAAACCCTCCCCCACACACTGAAACCCCTTCCCCACACACTGAAACACCTTCCCCACACACTGAAACCCCTTCCCCACACACTGAAGCCGCTTCCGCACATACTGAAACAACTTCCCAATGCACTGAAACCCCTTCCCCACACACTGAAACCCCTACCGCACACAGTGAAACCCTTCCCCACACACTGAAACACCTTCCCCACACACATTAACACCTTCCGCACACACAGAAACACCTTCCCCACACAATGAAACCCCTTCCCCACACACTGAAACACCTTCGCCACGCAACAAAACACCTTCCCCACACACTGAAACCCCTTCCGCACACACTGAAACACCTTCCCCACACACCGAAACCCTTCCCCACACACTGAAACACCTTCCCCACACACTGAAACACCTCCCACACACAGTCGCACCTTCCCCACACACTGGAAACCCTCCCCCACACACTGAAACCCCTTCCCAACACACTGAAACACCTTCCCCACACACTGAAACGCCATCCCCACACACTGCAACACATCGCCACACACTGAAACACATTCCCCACACGCTGAAACCCCTTCCCCACACACTGTAAACCTTCCCAAAACACTGATACTCATTCACCACACACTGAAACCCTTCCAAACACACTTGAAACACATTCCCGACACACTGAGACATATCCCCACACACTTAGACCCCTTCCCTAAACAATGAAACAAATCCCCACACACTGAAACCTTTTCCCCACACACACTGAAACACCTTCCCCACACACTGAAACTCCTTCCCCACACACTGAAACCCTTTCCGCACACAGTTAAACCCTTCCCCACACACTGAAACCCCTTCCCCACACACTGAAACACATCCCCACACACTGAAACCCCTTCCCCACGCACTGAAACACCTTCCCCACACACTGAAACACCTTCCCCATACACTGAAACACCTTCCCCAGACACTGAAACACCTTCCCCACACACTGAAACACCTTCCCCACACACTGAAACCCCTTCCGCACACACTGAAACACCTTCCTCACACACTGAAACCCTTCCCCACACACTGAAACACCTTCCCCACACACTGAACACATTCCCACAAACTGAAACACCTTCCCCACACTGTGAAACCCCTTTCCTACACACTGAAACCCTTTCCCAAACACTGAAACCCATTCACCACACACTGAAACACATTCGCCACACACTGAAACCCTTTCTAACACACAGAATCACAATCCCCACACACTGAAACCCCTTCCCCACACACTGAAACCCCTTCCCCACACACTGAAACACCTTCCCCACACACTGAAACCCCTTCCCCACACACTGAAACACCTTCCCCACGCAACAAAACACCTTCCCCACACACTGAAACCCTTCCCCACACACTGAAACACCTTTCCCACACACTGAAACACCTCCCACACACAGTAGCACATTCCCCACAGACTGGAAACCCTACCCCACACACTGAAACCCCTTCCCCACATACTGAAACGCCATCCCCACACACTGCAACACATCGCCACACACTGAAACACATTCCCCACACGCTGAAACCCCTTCCCCACACACTGTAAACGTTCCCAAAACACTGATACTCATTCACCACACACTGAAACACATTCCCAACACACTGAAACCCTTCCAAACACACTGAAACACATTCCCCACACACTTAAAACCCTTCCCCACACACTGAAATACCTTCTGCACACACTGAAACAGCTTCCCCACACACTGAAACCCCTTCCGCACACACTGAAACACCTTCCTCACACACTGAAACTCCTTCCCCACAAACTGCAACACATTCCCACAAACTGAAACCCCTTCCCCACACAGTGATACCCCTTCCCCACACAGTGAAACACCTTCCCCACACACTGAAACGCCATCCCCACACACTGCAACACATCGCCACACACTGAAACACATTCACCACTCATTGAAACACATTCCCCACACACTGAAACCCTTCCAAACACGCTGAAACACATTCCCCACACACTGAAACCCCTTCCCCACACACTGACATCCCTTCTGCACACACTGAAACACCTTACCCACACACTGAAACCCCTTCCCCACACACACTGAAACACCTTCCCCACACACTGAAACTCCTTCCCCACTCACTGAAACCCTTTCCGCACACAGTGAAACCCTTCCCCACACACTGAAACCCCTTCTCGACACACTGAAACACATCCCCACACACTGAAACCCCTTCCCCACACACTGAAACACCTTCCCCACACACTGAAACACCTTCCCCATACACTAAAACACCTTCCCCACACAATGAAACACCTTCCCCACACACTGAAACACCTTCCCCACACACTGAAACACCTTCCCCACACACTGAAACCCCTTCCGCACAAACTGAAACACCTTCCTCACACACTGAAACCCTTCCCCACACACTGAAACACCTTCCCCACACACTGAACACATTCCCACAAACTGAAACACCTTCCCCACACAGTGAAACCCCTTTCTCACACACTGAATCCCTTCCCCAAAAACTGAAACCCATTTACCACACACTGAAACACATTCGCCACACACTGAAACACTTCCTAACACACAGAATCACAATCCCCACACACTGAAACCCCTTCCCCACACACTGAAACCCCTTCCCCACACACTGAAACACCTTCCCCACACACTGAAGCCCCTTCCCCACACACTGAAACACCTTCCCCACGCAACAAAACACCTTCCCCACACACTGAAACCCTTCCCCACACACTGAAACACCTTTCCCACACACTGAAACACCTCCCACACACAGTAGCACCTTCCCCACACACTGGAAACCCTACCCCACACACTGAAACCCCTTCCCCACACACTGAAACACCTTCCCCTCACACTGAAACGCCATCCCCACACACTGCAACACATCGCCACACACTGAAACACATTCCCCACACGCTGAAACCTCTTCCCCACACACTGTAAACATTCCCAAAACACTGATACTCATTCACCACACACTGAAACACATTCCCCACACACTGAAAACCCTTCCCCACACACTGAAATACCTTCTGCACACACTGAAACACCTTCCCCACACACTGAAACCCCTTCCGCACACACTGAAACACCTTCCTCACACGCTGAAACTCCATCCCCACAACCTGCAACACATTCCCACAAACTGAAACACCTTCCCCACACAGTGAAACCCCTTCCCCACAGACTTAAACACCTTCCCCACACACTGAAACGCCATCCCCACACACTGCAACACATCGCCACACACTGAAACACATTCACCACACATTGAAACACACTCCCCACACACTGAAACCCTTCCAAACACACTGAAACACATTCCCCACACACTGAAACCCCTTCCCCACACACTGAAACACCTTAACCACACACTGAAACCCCTTCCTCACACACTGAAGACGCTTCCGCACATACTGAAACACCTTCCCCATGCATTGAAACCCCTTCCCCACACACTGAAACACCTTCCCCACACACTGAAAACCCTTCCGCACACACAGAAACACCTTCCCCACACAATGAAACCCCTTCCCCACACACTGAAACACCTTCGCCACGCAACAAAACACCTTCCCCACACACTGAAACCCCTTCCGCACACACTGAAACACCTTCCCCACACACCGAAACCCTTCCCCACACACTGAAACACCTTCCCCACACACTGAAACACCTCCCACACACAGTAGCACCTTCCCCACACACTGGAAACCCTCCCCCACACACTGAAACACCTTCCCCACACACTGAAACCCCTTCCGCACACACTGAAACACCTTCCTCACACACTGAAACTACTTCCCCACAACCTGCAACACATTCCCACAAACTGAAACACCTTCCCCACACAGTGAAACCCCTTCCCCACAGACTTAAACACCTTCCCCACACACTGAAACGCCATCCCCACACACTGCAACACATCGCCACACACTGAAACACATTCACCACACATTGAAACACATTCCCCACACACTGAAACCCTTCCAAACACACTGAAACACATTCCCCACACACTGAAATCCCTTCTGCACACACTGAAACACCTTAACCACACAATGAAACCCCTTCCTCACACACTGAAGACGCTTCCGCACATACTGAAACACCTTCCCCATGCATTGAAACCCCTTCCCCACACACTGAAACCACTTCCGCACACAGTGAAACCCTTCCCCACACACTGAAACACCTTCCCCACACACTGAAACACCTTCCCCACACACTGAAAACCCTTCCGCACACACAGAAACACCTTCCCCACACAATGAAACCCCTTCCCCACACACTGAAACACCTTCCCCACGCAACAAAACACCTTCCCCACACACTGAAACCCCTTCCGCACACACTGAAACACCTTCCCCACACACCGAAACCCTTCCCCACACACTGAAACACCTTCCCCACACACTGAAACACCTCCCACACACAGTAGCACCTTCCCCACACACTGGAAACCCTCCCCCACACACTGAAACCCCTTCCCCACACACTGAAACACCTTCCCCACACACTGAAACCCCTTCCCCACACACTGAAGCCGCTTCCGCACATACTGAAACAACTTCCCAATGCACTGAAACCCCTTCCCCACACACTGAAACCCCTACCGCACACAGTGAAACCCTTCCCCACACACTGAAACACCTTCCCCACACACATTAACACCTTCCGCACACACAGAAACACCTTCCCCACACAATGAAACCCCTTCCCCACACACTGAAACACCTTCGCCACGCAACAAAACACCTTCCCCACACACTGAAACCCCTTCCGCACACACTGAAACACCTTCCCCACACACCGAAACCCTTCCCCACACACTGAAACACCTTCCCCACACACTGAAACACCTCCCACACACAGTCGCACCTTCCCCACACACTGGAAACCCTCCCCCACACACTGAAACCCCTTCCCAACACACTGAAACACCTTCCCCACACACTGAAACGCCATCCCCACACACTGCAACACATCGCCACACACTGAAACACATTCCCCACACGCTGAAACCCCTTCCCCACACACTGTAAACCTTCCCAAAACACTGATACTCATTCACCACACACTGAAACCCTTCCAAACACACTTGAAACACATTCCCGACACACTGAGACATATCCCCACACACTTAGACCCCTTCCCTAAACAATGAAACAAATCCCCACACACTGAAACCTTTTCCCCACACACACTGAAACACCTTCCCCACACACTGAAACTCCTTCCCCACACACTGAAACCCTTTCCGCACACAGTTAAACCCTTCCCCACACACTGAAACCCCTTCCCCACACACTGAAACACATCCCCACACACTGAAACCCCTTCCCCACGCACTGAAACACCTTCCCCACACACTGAAACACCTTCCCCATACACTGAAACACCTTCCCCAGACACTGAAACACCTTCCCCACACACTGAAACACCTTCCCCACACACTGAAACCCCTTCCGCACACACTGAAACACCTTCCTCACACACTGAAACCCTTCCCCACACACTGAAACACCTTCCCCACACACTGAACACATTCCCACAAACTGAAACACCTTCCCCACACTGTGAAACCCCTTTCCTACACACTGAAACCCTTTCCCAAACACTGAAACCCATTCACCACACACTGAAACACATTCGCCACACACTGAAACCCTTTCTAACACACAGAATCACAATCCCCACACACTGAAACCCCTTCCCCACACACTGAAACCCCTTCCCCACACACTGAAACACCTTCCCCACACACTGAAACCCCTTCCCCACACACTGAAACACCTTCCCCACGCAACAAAACACCTTCCCCACACACTGAAACCCTTCCCCACACACTGAAACACCTTTCCCACACACTGAAACACCTCCCACACACAGTAGCACATTCCCCACAGACTGGAAACCCTACCCCACACACTGAAACCCCTTCCCCACATACTGAAACGCCATCCCCACACACTGCAACACATCGCCACACACTGAAACACATTCCCCACACGCTGAAACCCCTTCCCCACACACTGTAAACGTTCCCAAAACACTGATACTCATTCACCACACACTGAAACACATTCCCAACACACTGAAACCCTTCCAAACACACTGAAACACATTCCCCACACACTTAA
Source organism: Heterodontus francisci (assembly GCF_036365525.1). Lineage (NCBI taxonomy): Eukaryota > Metazoa > Chordata > Chondrichthyes > Heterodontiformes > Heterodontidae > Heterodontus > Heterodontus francisci. The sequence goes on from NW_027140731.1 coordinate 948,873, forward strand.
AACCCTTCCCCACACACTGAAATACCTTCTGCACACACTGAAACAGCTTCCCCACACACTGAAACCCCTTCCGCACACACTGAAACACCTTCCTCACACACTGAAACTCCTTCCCCACAAACTGCAACACATTCCCACAAACTGAAACCCCTTCCCCACACAGTGATACCCCTTCCCCACACAGTGAAACACCTTCCCCACACACTGAAACGCCATCCCCACACACTGCAACACATCGCCACACACTGAAACACATTCACCACTCATTGAAACACATTCCCCACACACTGAAACCCTTCCAAACACGCTGAAACACATTCCCCACACACTGAAACCCCTTCCCCACACACTGACATCCCTTCTGCACACACTGAAACACCTTACCCACACACTGAAACCCCTTCCCCACACACACTGAAACACCTTCCCCACACACTGAAACTCCTTCCCCACTCACTGAAACCCTTTCCGCACACAGTGAAACCCTTCCCCACACACTGAAACCCCTTCTCGACACACTGAAACACATCCCCACACACTGAAACCCCTTCCCCACACACTGAAACACCTTCCCCACACACTGAAACACCTTCCCCATACACTAAAACACCTTCCCCACACAATGAAACACCTTCCCCACACACTGAAACACCTTCCCCACACACTGAAACACCTTCCCCACACACTGAAACCCCTTCCGCACAAACTGAAACACCTTCCTCACACACTGAAACCCTTCCCCACACACTGAAACACCTTCCCCACACACTGAACACATTCCCACAAACTGAAACACCTTCCCCACACAGTGAAACCCCTTTCTCACACACTGAATCCCTTCCCCAAAAACTGAAACCCATTTACCACACACTGAAACACATTCGCCACACACTGAAACACTTCCTAACACACAGAATCACAATCCCCACACACTGAAACCCCTTCCCCACACACTGAAACCCCTTCCCCACACACTGAAACACCTTCCCCACACACTGAAGCCCCTTCCCCACACACTGAAACACCTTCCCCACGCAACAAAACACCTTCCCCACACACTGAAACCCTTCCCCACACACTGAAACACCTTTCCCACACACTGAAACACCTCCCACACACAGTAGCACCTTCCCCACACACTGGAAACCCTACCCCACACACTGAAACCCCTTCCCCACACACTGAAACACCTTCCCCTCACACTGAAACGCCATCCCCACACACTGCAACACATCGCCACACACTGAAACACATTCCCCACACGCTGAAACCTCTTCCCCACACACTGTAAACATTCCCAAAACACTGATACTCATTCACCACACACTGAAACACATTCCCCACACACTGAAAACCCTTCCCCACACACTGAAATACCTTCTGCACACACTGAAACACCTTCCCCACACACTGAAACCCCTTCCGCACACACTGAAACACCTTCCTCACACGCTGAAACTCCATCCCCACAACCTGCAACACATTCCCACAAACTGAAACACCTTCCCCACACAGTGAAACCCCTTCCCCACAGACTTAAACACCTTCCCCACACACTGAAACGCCATCCCCACACACTGCAACACATCGCCACACACTGAAACACATTCACCACACATTGAAACACACTCCCCACACACTGAAACCCTTCCAAACACACTGAAACACATTCCCCACACACTGAAACCCCTTCCCCACACACTGAAACACCTTAACCACACACTGAAACCCCTTCCTCACACACTGAAGACGCTTCCGCACATACTGAAACACCTTCCCCATGCATTGAAACCCCTTCCCCACACACTGAAACACCTTCCCCACACACTGAAAACCCTTCCGCACACACAGAAACACCTTCCCCACACAATGAAACCCCTTCCCCACACACTGAAACACCTTCGCCACGCAACAAAACACCTTCCCCACACACTGAAACCCCTTCCGCACACACTGAAACACCTTCCCCACACACCGAAACCCTTCCCCACACACTGAAACACCTTCCCCACACACTGAAACACCTCCCACACACAGTAGCACCTTCCCCACACACTGGAAACCCTCCCCCACACACTGAAACCCCTTCCCCACACACTGAAACACCTTCCCCACACACTGAAACCCCTTCCCCACACACTGAAGCCGCTTCCGCACATACTGAAACAACTTCCCAATGCACTGAAACCCCTTCCCCTCACACTGAAACCCCTACCGCATCACAGTGAAACCCATCCCCACACACTGAAACACCTTCCCCACACACATTAACACCTTCCGCACACACAGAAACACCTTCCCCACACAATGAAACCCCTTCCCCACACACTGAAACACCTTCGCCACGCAACAAAACACCTTCCCCACACACTGAAACCCCTTCCGCACACACTGAAACACCTTCCCCACACACCGAAACCCTTCCCCACACACTGAAACACCTTCCCCACACACTGAAACACACCCCGCACACAGTAGCACCTTCCCCACACACTGGAAACTCTCCCCCACACACTGAAACCCCTTCCCAACACACTGAAACACCTTCCTCACACACTGAAACGCCATCCCCACACACTGCAACACATCGCCACACACTGAAACACATTCCCCACACGCTGTAAACCTTCCCAAAACACTGATACTCATTCACCACACACTGAAACCCTTCCAAACACACTTGAAACACATTCCCGACACACTGAGACATATCCCCATACACTTAGACCCCTTCCCTACACAATGAAACAAATCCCCACACACTGAAACCTTTTCCCCACACACACTGAAACACCTTCCCCACACACTGAAACTCCTTCCCCACACACTGAAACCCTTTCCGCACACAGTTAAACCCTTCCCCACACACTGAAACACATCCCCACACACTGAAACACATCCCCACACACTGAAACCCCTTCCCCACGCACTGAAACACCTTCCCCACACACTGAAACACCTTCCCCATACACTGAAACACCTTCCCCAGACACTGAAACACCTTCCCCACACACTGAAACACCTTCCCCACACACTGAAACCCCTTCCGCACACACTGAAACACCTTCCTCACACACTGAAACCCTTCCCCACACACTGAAACACCTTCCCCACACACTGAACACATTCCCACAAACTGAAACACCTTCCCCACACAGTGAAACCCATTTCCTACACACTGAAACCCTTTCCCAAACACTGAAACCCATTCACCACACACTGAAATACATTCGCCACACACTGAAACCCTTCCTAACACACAGAATCACAATCCCCACACACTGAAACCCCTTCCCCACACACTGAAACTCCTTCCCCACACACTGAAACACCTTCCCCACACACTGAAACCCCTTCCCCACACACTGAAACACCTTCCCCACGCAACAAAACACCTTCCCCACACACTGAAACCCTTCCCCACACACTGAAACACCTTTCCCACACACTGAAACACCTCCCACACACAGTAGCACATTCCCCACACACTGGAAACCCTACCCCACACACTGAAACCCCTTCCCCACACACGGAAACACCTTCCCCACACACTGAAACGCCATCCCCACACACTGCAACACATCGCCACACACTGAAACACATTCCCCACACGCTGAAACCCCTTCCCCACACACTGTAAACGTTCCCAAAACACTGATACTCATTCACCACACACTGAAACACATTCCCAACACACTGAAACCCTTCCAAACACACTGAAACACATTCCCCACACACTTAAAACCCTTCCCCACACACTGAAATACCTTCTGCACACACTGAAACAGCTTCCCCACACACTGAAACCCCTTCCGCACACACTGAAACACCTTCCTCACACACTGAAACTCCTTCCCCACAAACTGCAACACATTCCCACAAACTGAATCACCTTCCCCACACAGTGAAACCCCTTCCCCACACAGTGAAACACCTTCCCCACACACTGAAACGCCATCCCCACACACTGCAACACATCGCCACACACTGAAACACATTCACCGCTCATTGAAACACATTCCCCACACACTGAAACCCTTCCAAACACACTGAAACACATTCCCCACACATTGAAACCCCTTCCCCACACACTGAAATCCCTTCTGCACACACTGAAACACCTTACCCACACACTGAAACCCCTTCCCCACACACACTGAAACACATTCCCCACACACTGAAACCCCTTCCCCACACACTGAAATCCCTTCTGCACACACTGAAACACCTCCCCACACACTGAAACCCCTTCCCCACACACTGAAACCCTTTCCGCACACAGTTAAACCCTTCCCCACACACTGAAACCCCTTCCCCACACACTGAAACACATCCCCACACACTGAAACCCCTTCCCCACGCACTGAAACACCTTCCCCACACACTGAAACACCTTCCCCATACACTGAAACACCTTCCCCAGACACTGAAACACCTTCCCCACACACTGAAACACCTTCCCCACACACTGAAACCCCTTCCGCACACACTGAAACACCTTCCTCACACACTGAAACCCTTCCCCACACACTGAAACACCTTCCCCACACACTGAACACATTCCCACAAACTGAAACACCTTCCCCACACAGTGAAACCCCTTTCCTACACACTGAAACCCTTTCCCAAACACTGAAACCCATTCACCACACACTGAAACACATTCGCCACACACTGAAACCCTTCCTAACACACAGAATCACAATCCCCACACACTGAAACCCCTTCCCCACACACTGAAACCCCTTCCCCACACACTGAAACACCTTCCCCACACACTGAAACCCCTTCCCCACACACTGAAACACCTTCCCCACGCAACAAAACACCTTCCCCACACACTGAAACCCTTCCCCACACACTGAAACACCTTTCCCACACACTGAAACACCTCCCACACACAGTAGCACATTCCCCACACACTGGAAACCCTACCCCACACACTGAAACCCCTTCCCCACACACGGAAACACCTTCCCCACACACTGAAACGCCATCCCCACACACTGCAACACATCGCCACACACTGAAACACATTCCGCACACGCTGAAACCCCTTCCCCACACACTGTAAACGTTCCCAAAACACTGATACTCATTCACCACACACTGAAACACATTCCCAACACACTGAAACCCTTCCAAACACACTGAAACACATTCCCCACACACTTAAAACCCTTCCCCACACACTGAAATACCTTCTGCACACTCTGAAACAGCTTCCCCACACACTGAAACCCCTTCCGCACACACTGAAACACCTTCCTCACACACTGAAACTCCTTCCCCACAAACTGCAACACATTCCCACAAACTGAATCACCTTCCCCACACAGTGAAACCCCTTCCCCACACAGTGAAACACCTTCCCCAAACACTGAAACGCCATCCCCACACACTGCAACACATCGCCACACACTGAAACACATTCACCGCTCATTGAAATACATTCCCCACACACTGAAACCCTTCCAAACACACTGAAACACATTCCCCACACATTGAAACCCCTTCCCCACACACTGAAATCCCTTCTGCAAACACTGAAACACCTTACCCACACACTGAAACCCCTTCCCCACACACACTGAAACACATTCCCCACACACTGAAACCCCTTCCCCACACACTGAAATCCCTTCTGCACACACTGAAACACCTCCCCACACACTGAAACCCCTTCCCCACACACTGAAACCCTTTCCGCACACAGTTAAACCCTTCCCCACACACTGAAACCCCTTCCCCACACACTGAAACACATCCCCACACACTGAAACCCCTTCCCCACGCACTGAAACACCTTCCCCACACACTGAAACACCTTCCCCATACACTGAAACACCTTCCCCAGACACTGAAACACCTTCCCCACACACTGAAACACCTTCCCCACACACTGAAACCCCTTCCGCACACACTGAAACACCTTCCTCACACACTGAAACCCTTCCCCACACACTGAAACACCTTCCCCACACACTGAACACATTCCCACAAACTGAAACACCTTCCCCACACAGTGAAACCCCTTTCCTACACACTGAAACCCTTTCCCAAACACTGAAACCCATTCACCACACACTGAAACACATTCGCCACACACTGAAACCCTTCCTAACACACAGAATCACAATCCCCACACACTGAAACCCCTTCCCCACACACTGAAACCCCTTCCCCACACACTGAAACACCTTCCCCACACACTGAAACCCCTTCCCCACACACTGAAACACCTTCCCCACGCAACAAAACACCTTCCCCACACAGTGAAACCCTTCCCCACACACTGAAACACCTTTCCCACACACTGAAACACCTCCCACACACAGTAGCACATTCCCGACACACTGGAAACCCTACCCCACACACTGAAACCCCTTCCCCACACACGGAAACACCTTCCCCACACACTGAAACGCCATCCCCACACACTGCAACACATCGCCACACACAGAAACACATTCCCCACACGCTGAAACCCCTTCCCCACACACTGTAAACGTTCCCAAAACACTGATACTCATTCACCACACACTGAAACACATTCCCAACACACTGAAACCCTTCCAAACACATTGAAACACATTCCCCACACACTTAAAACCCTTCCCCACACACTGAAATACCTTCTGCACACACTGAAACAGCTTCCCCACACACTGAAACCCCTTCCGCACACACTGAAACACCTTCCTCACACACTGAAACTCCTTCCCCACAAACTGCAACACATTCCCACAAACTGAAACACCTTCCCCACACAGTGAAACCCCTTCCCCACACAGTGAAACACCTTCCCCACACACTGAAACGCCATCCCCACACACTGCAACACATCGCCACACACTGAAACACATTCACCACTCATTGAAACACATTCCCCACACACTGAAACCCTTCCAAACACGCTGAAACACATTCCCCACACACTGAAACCCCTTCCCCACACACTGACATCCCTTCTGCACACACTGAAACACCTTACCCACACACTGAAACCCCTTCCCCACACACACTGAAACACATTCCCCACACACTGAAACCCCTTCCCCACACACTGAAATCCCTTCTGCACACACTGAAACACCTCCCCACACAATGAAACCACTTCCCCACACACACTGAAACACCTTCCCCACACACTGAAACTCCTTCCCCACTCACTGAAACCCTTTCCGCACACAGTGAAACCCTTCCCCACACACTGAAACCCCTTCTCGACACACTGATACATATCCCCACACACTGAAACCCCTTCCCCACACACTGAAACACCTTCCCCACACACTGAAACACCTTCCCCATACACTGAAACACCTTCCCCACACACTGAAACCCCTTCCCCACACACTGAAACACCTTCCCCACGCAACAAAACACCTTCCCCACACAGTGAAACCCTTCCCCACACACTGAAACACCTTTCCCACACACTGAAACACCTCCCACACACAGTAGCACATTCCCGACACACTGGAAACCCTACCCCACACACTGAAACCCCTTCCCCACACACGGAAACACCTTCCCCACACACTGAAACGCCATCCCCACACACTGCAACACATCGCCACACACAGAAACACATTCCCCACACGCTGAAACCCCTTCCCCACACACTGTAAACGTTCCCAAAACACTGATACTCATTCACCACACACTGAAACACATTCCCAACACACTGAAACCCTTCCAAACACATTGAAACACATTCCCCACACACTTAAAACCCTTCCCCACACACTGAAATACCTTCTGCACACACTGAAACAGCTTCCCCACACACTGAAACCCCTTCCGCACACACTGAAACACCTTCCTCACACACTGAAACTCCTTCCCCACAAACTGCAACACATTCCCACAAACTGAAACACCTTCCCCACACAGTGAAACCCCTTCCCCACACAGTGAAACACCTTCCCCACACACTGAAACGCCATCCCCACACACTGCAACACATCGCCACACACTGAAACACATTCACCACTCATTGAAACACATTCCCCACACACTGAAACCCTTCCAAACACGCTGAAACACATTCCCCACACACTGAAACCCCTTCCCCACACACTGACATCCCTTCTGCACACACTGAAACACCTTACCCACACACTGAAACCCCTTCCCCACACACACTGAAACACATTCCCCACACACTGAAACCCCTTCCCCACACACTGAAATCCCTTCTGCACACACTGAAACACCTCCCCACACAATGAAACCACTTCCCCACACACACTGAAACACCTTCCCCACACACTGAAACTCCTTCCCCACTCACTGAAACCCTTTCCGCACACAGTGAAACCCTTCCCCACACACTGAAACCCCTTCTCGACACACTGATACATATCCCCACACACTGAAACCCCTTCCCCACACACTGAAACACCTTCCCCACACACTGAAACACCTTCCCCATACACTGAAACACCTTCCCCACACACTGAAACACCTTCCCCACACACTGAAACACCTTCCCCACACACTGAAACCCCTTCCGCACAAACTGAAACACCTTCCTCACACACTGAACCCCTTTCCCACACACTGAAACACCTTCCCCACACACTGAACACATTCCCACAAACTGAAACACCTTCCCCACACAGTGAAACCCCTTTCCCACACACTGAAACCCTTCCCCAAACACTGAAACCCATTCACCACACACTGAAACACATTCGCCACACACTGAAACACTTCCTAACACACAGAATCACAAACCCCACACACTGAAACCCCTTCCCCACACACTGAAACCCCTTCCCCACACACTGAAACACCTTCCCCACACACTGAAGCCCCTTCCCCACACACTGAAACACCTTCCCCACGCAACAAAACACCTTCCCCACACACTGAAACCCTTCCCCACACACTGAAACACCTTTCCCACACACTGAAACACCTCCCACACACAGTAGCACCTTCCCCACACACTGGAAACTCTACCCCACACACTGAAACCCCTTCCCCACACACTGAAACACCTTCCCCTCACACTGAAACGCCATCCCCACACACTGCAACACATCGCCACACACTGAAACACATTCCCCACACGCTGAAACCTCTTCCCCACACACTGTAAACATTCCCAAAACACTGATACTCATTCACCACACACTGAAACACATTGCCAACACACTGAAACCCTTCCAAACACACTGAAACACATTCCCCACACACTGAAAACCCTTCCCCACACACTGAAATACCTTCTGCACACACTGAAACACCTTCCCCACACACTGAAACCCCTTCCGCACACACTGAAACACCTTCCTCACACACTGAAACTCCATCCCCACAACCTGCAACACATTCCCACAAACTGAAACACCTTCCCCACACAGTGAAACCCCTTCCCCACAGACTTAAACACCTTCCCCACACACTGAAACGCCATCCCCACACACTGCAACACATCGCCACACACTGAAACACATTCACCACACATTGAAACACATTCCCCACACACTGAAACCCTTCCAAACACACTGAAACCCATTCCCCACACACTGAAATCCCTTCTGCACACACTGAAACACCTTAACCACACACTGAAACCCCTTCCTCACACACTGAAGACGCTTCCGCACATACTGAAACACCTTCCCCATGCATTGAAACCCCTTCCCCACACACTGAAACACCTTCCCCACACACTGAAAACCCTTCCGCACACACAGAAACACCTTCCCCACACAATGAAACCCCTTCCCCACACACTGAAACACCTTCCCCACGCAACAAAACACCTTCCCCACACACTGAAACCCCTTCCGCACACACTGAAACACCTTCCCCACACATCGAAACCCTTCCCCACACACTGAAACACCTTCCCCACACACTGAAACACCTCCCACACACAGTAGCACCTTCCCCACACACTGGAAACCCTCCCCCACACACTGAAACCCCTTCCCCACACACTGAAACACCTTCCCCACACACTGAAACCCCTTCCCCACACACTGAAGCCGCTTCCGCACATACTGAAACAACTTCCCAATGCACTGAAACCCCTTCCCCACACACTGAAACCCCTACCGCACACAGTGAAACCCTTCCCCACACACTGAAACACCTTCCCCACACACATTAACACCTTCCCCACACACAGAAACACCTTCCCCACACAATGAAACCCCTTCCCCACACACTGAAACACCTTCGCCACGCAACAAAACACCTTCCCCACACACTGAAACCCCTTCCGCACACACTGAAACACCTTCCCCACACACCGAAACCCTTCCCCACACACTGAAACACCTTCCCCACACACTGAAACACCCCCCACACACAGTAGCACCTTCCCCACACACTGGAAACTCTCCCCCACACACTGAAACCCCTTCCCAACACACTGAAACACCTTCCTCACACACTGAATTGCCATCCCCACACACTGCAACACATCGCCACACACTGAAACACATTCCCCACACGCTGAAACCCCTTCCCCACACACTGTAAACCTTCCCAAAACACTGATACTCATTCACCACACACTGAAACCCTTCCAAACACACTTGAAACACATTCCCGACACACTGAGACATATCCCCATACACTTAGACCCCTTCCCTACACAATGAAACAAATCCCCACACACTGAAACCTTTTCCCCACACACACTGAAACACCTTCCCCACACACTGAAACTCCTTCCCCACACACTGAAACCCTTTCCGCACACAGTTAAACCCTTCCCCACACACTGAAACCCCTTCCCCACACACTGAAACACATCCCCACACACTGAAACCCCTTCCCCACGCACTGAAACACCTTCCCCACACACTGAAACACCTTCCCCATACACTGAAACACCTTCCCCAGACACTGAAACACCTTCCCCACACACTGAAACACCTTCCCCACACACTGAAACAACTTCCTCACACACTGAAACCCTTCCCCACACACTGAAACACCTTCCCCACACACTGAACACATTCCCACAAACTGAAACACCTTCCCCACACAGTGAAACCCATTTCCTACACACTGAAACCCTTTCCCAAACACTGAAACCCATTCACCACACACTGAAACACATTCGCCACACACTGAAACCCTTCCTAACACACAGAATCACAATCCCCACACACTGAAACCCCTTCCCCACACACTGAAACTCCTTCCCCACACACTGAAACTCCTTCCCCACACACTGAAACACCTTCCCCACACACTGAAACCCCTTCCCCACACACTGAAACACCTTCCCCACGCAACAAAACACCTTCCCCACACACTGAAACCCTTCCCCACACACTGAAACACCATTCCCACACACTGAAACACCTCCCACACACAGTAGCACATTCCCCACACACTGGAAACCCTACCCCACACACTGAAACCCCTTCCCCACACACGGAAACACCTTCCCCACACACTGAAACGCCATCCCCACGCACTGCAACACATCGCCACACACTGAAACACATTCCCCACACGCTGAAACCCCTTCCCCACACACTGTAAACGTTCCCAAAACACTGATACTCATTCACCACACACTGAAACACATTCCCAACACACTGAAACCCTTCCAAACACACTGAAACACATTCCCCACACACTTAAAACCCTTCCCCACACACTGAAATACCTTCTGCACACACTGAAACACCTTCCCCACACACTGAAACCCCTTCCGCACACACTGAAACACCTTCCTCACACACTGAAACTCCTTCCCCACAAACTGCAACACATTCCCACAAACTGAATCACCTTCCCCACACAGTGAAACCCCTTCCCCAAACAGTGAAACACCTTCCCCACACACTGAAACGCCATCCCCACACACTGCAACACATCGCCACACACTGAAACACATTCACCGCTCATTGAAACACATTACCCACACACTGAAACCCTTCCAAACACACTGAAACACATTCCCCACACATTGAAACCCCTTCCCCACACACTGAAATCCCTTCTGCACACACTGAAACACCTTACCCACACACTGAAACCCCTTCCCCACACACACTGAAACACATTCCCCACACACTGAAACCCCTTCCCCACACACTGAAATCCCTTCTGCACACACTGAAACACCTTCCCCACACACTGAAACACCCCCCACACACAGTAGCACCTTCCCCACACACTGGAAACTCTCCCCCACACACTGAAACCCCTTCCCAACACACTGAAACACCTTCCTCACACACTGAATTGCCATCCCCACACACTGCAACACATCGCCACACACTGAAACACATTCCCCACACGCTGAAACCCCTTCCCCACACACTGTAAACCTTCCCAAAACACTGATACGCATTCACCACACACTGAAACCCTTCCAAACACACTTGAAACACATTCCCGACACACTGAGACATATCCCCATACACTTAGACCCCTTCACTACACAATGAAACAAATCCCCACACACTGAAACCTTTTCCCCACACACACTGAAACACCTTCCCCACACACTGAAACTCCTTCCCCACACACTGAAACCCTTTCCGCACACAGTTAAACCCTTCTCCACACACTGAAACCCCTTCCCCACACACTGAAACACATCCCCACACACTGAAACCCCTTCCCCACGCACTGAAACACCTTCCCCACACACTGAAACACCTTCCCCATACACTGAAACACCTTCCCCAGACACTGAAACACCTTCCCCACACACTGAAACACCTTCCCCACACACTGAAACACCTTCCTCACACACTGAAACCCTTCCCCACACACTGAAACACCTTCCCCACACACTGAACACATTCCCACAAACTGAAACACCTTCCCCACACAGTGAAACCCATTTCCTACACACTGAAACCCTTTCCCAAACACTGAAACCCATTCACCACACACTGAAACACATTCGCCACACACTGAAACCCTTCCTAACACACAGAATCACAATCCCCACACACTGAAACCCCTTCCCCACACACTGAAACTCCTTCCCCACACACTGAAACACCTTCCCCACACACTGAAACCCCTTCCCCACACACTGAAACACCTTCCCCACGCAACAAAACACCTTCCCCACACACTGAAACCCTTCCCCACACACTGAAACACCTTTCCCACACACTGAAACACCTCCCACACACAGTAGCACATTCCCCACACACTGGAAACCCTACCCCACACACTGAAACCCCTTCCCCACACACGGAAACACCTTCCCCACACACTGAAACGCCATCCCCACACACTGCAACACATCGCCACACACTGAAACACATTCCCCACACGCTGAAACCCCTTCCCCACACACTGTAAACGTTCCCAAAACACTGATACTCATTCACCACACACTGAAACACATTCCCAACACACTGAAACCCTTCCAAACACACTGAAACACATTCCCCACACACTTAAAACCCTTCCCCACACACTGAAATACCTTCTGCACACACTGAAACACCTTCCCCACACACTGAAACCCCTTCCGCACACACTGAAACACCTTCCTCACACACTGAAACTCCTTCCCCACTAACTGCAACACATTCCCACAAACTGAATCACCTTCCCCACACAGTGAAACCCCTTCCCCACACAGTGAAACACCTTCCCCACACACTGAAACGCCATCCCCACACACTGCAACACATCGCCACACACTGAAACACATTCACCGCTCATTGAAACACATTACCCACACACTGAAACCCTTCCAAACACACTGAAACACATTCCCCACACATTGAAACCCCTTCCCCACACACTGAAATCCCTTCTGCACACACTGAAACACCTTACCCACACACTGAAACCCCTTCCCCACACACACTGAAACACATTCCCCACACACTGAAACCCCTTCCCCACACACTGAAATCCCTTCTGCACACACTGAAACACCTCCCCACACTCTGAAACCCCTTCCCCACACACACAGAATCACAATCCCCACACACTGAAACCCCTTCCCCTCACACTGAAACCCATTCCCCACACACTGAAACACCTTCCCCACACACTGAAGCCCCTTCCCCACACACTGAAACACCTTCCCCACGCAACAAAACACCTTCCCCACACACTGAAACCCTTCCCCACACACTGAAACACCTTTCCCACACACTGAAACACCTCCCACACACAGTAGCACCTTCCCCACACACTGGAAACCCTACCCCACACACTGAAACCCCTTCCCCACACACTGAAACACCTTCCCCTCACACTGAAACGCCATCCCCACACACTGCAACACATCGCCACACACTGAAACACATTCCCCACACGCTGAAACCTCTTCCCCACAACACTGTAAACATTCCCAAAACACTGATACTCATTCACCACACACTGAAACACATTCCCCACACACTGAAAACCCTTCCCCACACACTGAAATACCTTCTGCACACACTGAAACACCTTCCCCACACACTGAAACCCCTTCCGCACACACTGAAACACCTTCCTCACACACTGAAACTCCATCCCCACAACCTGCAACACATTCCCACAAACTGAAACACCTTCCCCACACAATGAAACCCCTTCCCCACAGACTTAAACACCTTCCCCACGCACTGAAACGCCATCCCCACACACTGCAACACATCGCCACACACTGAAACACATTCACCACACATTGAAACACATTGCCCACACACTGAAACCCTTCCAAACACACTGAAACCCATTCCCCACACACTGAAATCCTTTCTGCACACACTGAAACACCTTAACCACACACTGAAACCCCTTCCTCACACACTGAAGACGCTTCCGCACATACTGAAACACCTTCCCCATGCATTGAAACCCCTTCCCCACACACTGAAACACCTTCCCCACACACTGAAAACCCTTCCGCACACACAGAAACACCTTCCCCACACAATGAAACCCCTTCCCCACACACTGAAACACCTTCCCCACGCAACAAAACACCTTCCCCACACACTGAAACCCCTTCCGCACACACTGAAACACCTTCCCCACACACCGAAACCCTTCCCCACACACTGAAACACCTTCCCCACACACTGAAACACCTCCCACACACAGTAGCACCTTCCCCACACACTGGAAACCCTCCCCCACACACTGAAACCCCTTCCCCACACACTGAAACACCTTCCCCACACACTGAAACCCCTTCCCCACACACTGAAGCCGCTTCCGCACATACTGAAACAACTTCCCAATGCACTGAAACCCCTTCCCCACACACTGAAACCCCTACCGCACACAGTGAAACCCTTCCCCACACACTGAAACACCTTCCCCACACACATTAACACCTTCCGCACACACAGAAACACCTTCCCCACACAATGAAACCCCTTCCCCACACACTGAAACACCTTCGCCATGCAACAAAACACATTCCCCACACACTGAAACCCCTTCCGCACACACTGAAACCCCTTCCGCACACACTGAAACACCTTCCCCACACACCGAAACCCTTCCCCACACACTGAAACACCTTCCCCACACACTGAAACACCTCCCACACACAGTCGCACCTTCCCCACACACTGGAAACCCTCCCCCACACACTGAAACCCCTTCCCAACACACTGAAACACCTTCCCCACACACTGAAACGCCATCCCCACACACTGCAACACATCGCCACACACTGAAACACATTCCCCACACGCTGAAACCCCTTCCCCACACACTGTAAACCTTCCCAAAACACTGATACTCATTCACCACACACTGAAACCCTTCCAAACACACTTGAAACACATTCCCGACACACTGAGACATATCCCCATACACTTAGACCCCTTCCCTACACAATGAAACAAATCCCCACACACTGAAACCTTTTCCCCACACACACTGAAACACCTTCCCCACACACTGAAACTCCTTCCCCACACACTGAAACCCTTTCCGCACACAGTTAAACCCTTCCCCACACACTGAAACCCCTTCCCCACACACTGAAACACATCCCCACACACTGAAACCCCTTCCCCACGCACTGAAACACCTTCCCCACACACTGAAACACCTTCCCCATACACTGAAACACCTTCCCCAGACACTGAAACACCTTCCCCACACACTGAAACACCTTCCCCACACACTGAAACCCCTTCCGCACACACTGAAACTCCTTCCTCACACACTGAAACCCTTCCCCACACACTGAAACACCTTCCCCACACACTGAACACATTCCCACAAACTGAAACACCTTCCCCACACAGTGAAACCCATTTCCTACACACTGAAACCCTTTCCCAAACACTGAAACCCATTCACCACACACTGAAACACATTCGCCACACACTGAAACCCTTCCTAAGACACAGAATCACAATCCCCACACACTGAAACCCCTTCCCCACACACTGAAACTCCTTCCCCACACACTGAAACACCTTCCCCACACACTGAAACCCCTTCCCCACACACTGAAACACCTTCCCCACGCAACAAAACACCTTCCCCACACACTGAAACCCTTCCCCACACACTGAAACACCTTTCCCACACACTGAAACACCTCCCACACACAGTAGCACATTCCCCACACACTGGAAACCCTACCCCACACACTGAAACTCCTTCCCCACACACGGAAACACCTTCCCCACACACTGAAACGCCATCCCCACACACTGCAACACATCGCCACACACTGAAACACATTCCCCACACGCTGAAACCCCTTCCCCACACACTGTAAACGTTCCCAAAACACTGATACTCATTCACCACACACTGAAACACATTCCCAACACACTGAAACCCTTCCAAACACACTGAAACACATTCCCCACACACTTAAAACCCTTCCCCACACACTGAAATACCTTCTGCACACACTGAAACACCTTCCCCACACACTGAAACCCCTTCCGCACACACTGAAACACCTTCCTCACACACTGAAACTCCTTCCCCACAAACTGCAACACATTCCCACAAACTGAATCACCTTCCCCACACAGTGAAACCCCTTCCCCACACAGTGAAACACCTTCCCCACACACTGAAACGACATCCCCACACACTGCAACACATCGCCACACACTGAAACACATTCACCGCTCATTGAAACACATTACCCACACACTGAAACCCTTCCAAACACACTGAAACACATTCCCCACACATTGAAACCCCTTCCCCACACACTGAAATCCCTTCTGCACACACTGAAACACCTTACCCACACACTGAAACCCCTTCCCCACACACACTGAAACACATTCCCCACACACTGAAACCCCTTCCCCACACACTGAAATCCCTTCTGCACACACTGAAACACCTCCCCACACACTGAAACCCCTTCCCCACACACACTGAAACACCTTCCCCACACACTGAAACTCCTTCCCCACACACTGAAACCCTTTCCGCACACAGTGATACCCTTCCCCACACACTGAAACCCCTTCCCGACACACTGAAACACATCCCCACACACTGAAACCCCTTCCCCACACACTGAAACACCTTCCCCACAAACTGAAACACCTTCCCCATATACTGAAACACATTCCCCACACACTGAAACACCTTCCCCACACACTGAAACACCTTCCCCACACACTGAAACCCCTTCCGCACAAACTGAAACACCTTCCTCACACACTGAAATCCTTCCCCAGACACTGAAACACCTTCCCCACACACTGAACACATTCCCACAAACTGAAACACCTTCCCCACACAGGGAAACCCCTTTCCCACACACTGAAACCCTTCCCCAAACACTGAAACCCATTCACCACACACTGAAACACATTCGCCACACACCGAAACCCTTCCTAACACACAGAATCACAATCCCCACACACTGAAACCCCTTCCCCACACACTGAAACCCCTTCCCCACACACTGAAACACCTTCCCCACACACTGAAACCCCTTCCCCACACACTGAAACACCTTCCCCACGCAACAAAACACCTTCCCCACACACTGAAACACTTCCCCACACACTGAAACACCTTTCCCACACACTGAAACACCTCCCACACACAGTAGCACCTTCCCCACACACTGGAAACCCTACCCCACACACTGAAACCCCTTCCCCAAACACTGAAACACCTTCCCCTCACACTGAAACGCCATCCCCACACACTGCAACACATCGCCACACACTGAAACACATTCCTCACACGCTGAAACCTCTTCCCCACACACTGTAAACGTTCCCAAAACACTGATACTCATTCACCACACACTGAAACACATTCCCAACACACTGAAACCCTTCCAAACACACTGAAACACATTCCCCACACACTTAAAACCCTTCCCCACACACTGAAATACCTTCTGCACACACTGAAACAGCTTCCCCACACACTGAAACCCCTTCCGCACACACTGAAACACCTTCCTCACACACTGAAACTCCTTCCCCACAAACTGCAACACATTCCCACAAACTGAAACACCTTCCCCACACAGTGAAACCCCTTCCCCACAGACTTAAACACCTTCCCCACACACTGAAACGCCATCCCCACACACTGCATCACATCGCCACACACTGAAACACATTCACCACACATTGAAACACACTCCCCACACACTGAAACCCTTCCAAACACACTGAAACACATTCCCCACACACTGAAACCCCTTCCCCACACACTGAAATCCCTTCTGCACATACTGAAACACCTTCCCCATGCACTGAAACCCCTTCCCCACACACTGAAACCCCTTCCCCACACACTGAAACCCCTTCCGCACACAGTGAAACCTTTCCCCACACACTGAAACACCTTCCCCACACACTGAAACCCCTTCCGCACACGCAGAAACACCTTCCCCACACAATGAACCCCCTTCCCCACACACTGAAACACATTCCCCACACACTGAAACCCCTTCCGCACACACAGAAACACCTTCCCCACACAATGAAACCCCTCCCCACTCACTGAAACACCTTCCCCACGCCACAAAACACCTTCCCCACACACTGAAACCCCTTCCGCACACACTGAAACACCTTCCCCACACACCGAAATCCTTCCCCACACACTGAAACACCTTCCCCACACACTGAAACACCTCCCACACACAGTAGCACCTTCCCCACACACTGGAAACCCTCCCCCACACACTGAAACCCCTTCCCCACACTCTGAAAAACCTTCCCCACACACTGAAACCCCTTCCCCACACACTGAAGCCGCTTCCGCACATACTGAAACAACTTCCCAATGCACTGAAACCCCTTCCCCACACACTGAAACCCCTACCGCACACAGTGAAACCCTTCCCCACACACAGAAACACCTTCCCCACACACTGAAACCCCTTCCACACACACAGAAACACCTTCCCCACACAATGAAACCCCTTCCCCACACACTGAAACATCTTCGCCACGCAACAAAACACCTTCCCCACACACTGAAACCCCTTCCGCACACACTGAAACACCTTCCCCACACACCAAAACCATTCCCCACACACTGAAACACCTTCCCCACACACTGAAACACCTCCCACACACAGTAGCACCTTCCCCACACACTGGAAACCCTCCCCCACACACTGAAACCCCTTCCCAACACACTGAAACACCTTCCCCACACACTGAAACGCCATCCCCACACACACTGAAACACCTTCCCCACACACTGCAACTCCTTCCCCACACACTGAAACCCTTCCAAACACACTTGAAACACATTCCCGACACACTGAGACATATCCCCACACACTGAAACACCTTCCCCACACACTGAAACCCCTTCCGCACACACTGAAACACCTTCCTCACACACTGAAACTCCTTCCCCACAAACTGCAACACATTCCCACAAACTGAAACACCTTCCCCACACAGTGAAACCCCTTCCCCACACACTGAAACACCTTCCCCACACACTGAAACGCCATCCCCACACACTGCAACACATCGCCACACACTGAAACACATTCACCACTCATTGAAACACATTCCCCACACACTGAAACCCTTCCAAACACACTGAAACACATTCCCCACACACTGAAACACATTCCGCACACACTGAAACCCCTTCCCCACACACTGAAATCCCTTCTGCACACACTGAAGCACCTCCCCACACACTGAAACCCCTTCCCCACACACACTGAAACACCTTCCCCACACACTGAAACTCCTTCCCCACACACTGTAACCCTTTCCGCACACAGTGAAACCCTTCCCCACACACAGAAACCCCTTCCCGACACACTGAAACACATCCCCACACACTGAAACCCCTTCCCCACACACTGAAACACATTCCCCACACACTGAAACACCTTCCCCATACACTGAAACACCTTCCCAACACACTGAAACACCTTCCCCACACACTGAAACACCTTCCCAACACACTGAAACCCCTTCCGCACAAACTGAAACACCTTCCTCACACACTGAAACCCTTCCACACACACTGAAACACCTTCCCCACACACTGAACACATTCCCACAAACTGAAACACCTTCCCCACACAGTGAAACCCCTTTCCCACACACTGAAACCCTTCCCCAAACACTGAAACCCATTCACCACACACTGAAACACATTCGCCACACACTGAAACCCTTCCTAACACACAGAATCACAATCCCCACACACTGAAACCCCTTCCCCACACACTGAAACCCCTTCCCCACACACTGAATCACCTTCCCCACACACTGAAACCCCTTCCCCACACACTGAAACACCTTCCCCACGCAACAAAACACCTTCCCCACACACCGAAACCCTTCCCCACACACTGAAACACCTTTCCCACACACTGAAACACCTCCCACACACAGTAGCACCTTCCCCACACACTGGAAACCCTACCCCACACACTGAAACCCCTTCCCCAAGCACTGAAACACCTTCCCCTCACACTGAAACGCCATCCCCACACACTGCAACACATCGCCACACACTGAAACACATTCCCCACACGCTGAAACCTCTTCCCCACACACTGTAAACGTTCCCAAAACACTGATACTCATTCACCACACACTGAAACACATTCCCAACACACTGAAACCCTTCCAAACACACATTGAAACACATTCCCCACACACTGAAAACCCTTCCCCACACACTGAAATACCTTCTGCACACACTGAAACACCTTCCCCACACACTGAAACCCCTTCCGCACACACTGAAACACCTTCCTCACACACTGAAACTCCTTCCCCACAAACTGCAACACATTCCCACAAACTGAAACACCTTCCCCACACAGTGAAACCCCTTCCCCACAGACTTAAACACCTTCCCCACACACTGAAACGCCATCCCCACACACTGCAACACATCGCCACACACTGAAACACATTCACCACACATTGAAACACACTCCCCACACACTGAAACCCTTCCAAACACACTGAAACACATTCCCCACACACTGAAACCCCTTCCCCACACACTGAAATCCCTTCTGCACATACTGAAACACCTTCCCCATGCACTGAAACCCCTTCCCCACACACTGAAACCCCTTCCGCACACAGTGAAACCTTTCCCCACACACTGAAACACCTTCCCCACACACTGAAACCCCTTCCGCACACGCAGAAACACCTTCCCCACACAATGAAACCCCTTCCCCACACACTGAAACACATTCCCCACACACTGAAACCCCTTCCGCACACACAGAAACACCTACCCCACACAATGAAACCCCTTCCCCACTCACTGAAACACCTTCCCCACGCCACAAAACACCTTCCCCACACACTGAAACCCCTTCCGCACACACTGAAACACCTTCCCCACACACCGAAATCCTTCCCCACACACTGAAACACCTTCCCCACACACTGAAACACCTCCCACACACAGTAGCACCTTCCCCACACACTGGAAACCCTCCCCCACACACTGAAACACCTTCCCCACACACTGAAACCCCTTCCCCACACACTGATGCCGCTTCCGCACATACTGAAACAACTTCCCAATGCACTGAAACCCCTTCCCCACACACTGAAACCCCTACCGCACACAGTGAAACCCTTCCCCACACACAGAAACACCTTCCCCACACACTGAAACCCCTTCCACACACACAGAAACACCTTCCCCACACAATGAAACCCCTTCCCCACACACTGAAACATCTTCGCCACGCAACAAAACACCTTCCCCACACACTGAAACCCCTTCCGCACACACTGAAACACCTTCCCCACACACCGAAACCATTCCCCACACACTGAAACACCTTCCCCACACACTGAAACACCTCCCACACACAGTAGCACCTTCCCCACACACTGGAAACCCTCCCCCACACACTGAAACCCCTTCCCAACACACTGAAACACCTTCCCCACACACTGAAACGCCATCCCCACACACTGCAACACATCGCCACACACTGAAACACATTCCCCACACGCTGAAACCCCTTCCCCACACACTGTAAACCTTCCCAAAACACTGATACTCATTCACCACACACTGAAACCCTTCCAAACACACTTGAAACACATTCCCGACACACTGAGACATATCCCCACACACTGAAACACCTTCCCCACACACTGAAACCCCTTCCGCACACACTGAAACACCTTCCTCACACACTGAAACTCCATCCCCACAAACTGCAACACATTCCCACAAACTGAAACACCTTCCCCACACAGTGAAACCCCTTCCCCACACACTGAAACACCTTCCCCACACACTGAAACGCCATCCCCACACACTGCAACACATCGCCACACACTGAAACACATTCACCACTCATTGAAACACATTCCCCACACACTGAAACCCTTCCAAACACACTGAAACACATTCCCCACACACTGAAATACATTCCGCACACACTGAAACCCCTTCCCCACACACTGAAATCCCTTCTGCACACACTGAAACACCTCCCCACACACTGAAACCCCTTCCCCACACACACTGAAACACCTTCCCCACACACTGAAACTCCTTCCCCACACACTGAAACCCTTTCCGCACACAGTGAAACCCTTCCCCACACACAGAAACCCTTCCCGACACACTGAAACACATCCCCAAACACTGAAACCCCTTCCCCACACACTGAAACACCTTCCCCACACACTGAAACACCTTCCCCATACACTGAAACACCTTCCCAACACACTGAAACACCTTCCCCACACACTGAAACACCTTCCCAACACACTGAAACCCCTTCCGCACAAACTGAAACACCTTCCTCACACACTGAAACCCTTCCACACACACTGAAACACCTTCCCCACACACTGAACACATTCCCACAAATTGAAACACCTTCCCCACACAGTGAAACCCCTTTCCCACACACTGAAACCCTTCCCCAAACACTGAAACCCATTCAACACACACTGAAACACATTCGCCACACACTGAAACCCTTCCTAACACACAGAATCACAATCCCAACACACTGAAACCCCTTCCCCACACACTGAAACCCCTTCCCCACACACTGAATCACCTTCCCCACACACTGAAACCCCTTCCCCACACACTGAAACACCTTCCCCACGCAACAAGACACCTTCCCCACACACCGAAACCCTTCCCCACACACTGAAACACCTTTCCCACACACTGAAACACCTCCCACACACAGTAGCACATTCCCCACACACTGGAAACCCTACCCCACACACTGAAACCCCTTCCCCAAACACTGAAACACCTTCCCCTCACACTGAAACGCCATCCCCACACACTGCAACACATCGCCACACACTGAAACACATTCCCCACACGCTGAAACCTCTTCCCCACACACTGTAAACGTTCCCAAAACACTGATACTCATTCACCACACACTGAAACACATTCCCAACACACTGAAACCCTTCCAAACACACTGAAACACATTCCCCACACACTGAAAACCCTTCCCCACACACTGAAATACCTTCTGCACACACTGAAACACCTTCCCCACACACTGAAACCCCTTCCGCACACACTGAAACACCTTCCTCACACACTGAAACTCCTTCCCCACAAACTGCAACACATTCCCACAAACTGAAACACCTTCCCCACACAGTGAAACCCCTTCCCCACAGACTTAAACACCTTCCCCACACACTGAAACGCCATCCCCACACACTGCAACACATCGCCACACACTGAAACACATTCACCACACATTGAAACACACTCCCCACACACTGAAACCCTTCCAAACACACTGAAACACATTCCCCACACACTGAAACCCCTTCCCCACACACTGAAATCCCTTCTGCACACACTGAAACACCTTACCCACACACTGAAACCCCTTCCTCACACACTGAAGACGCTTCCGCACATACTGAAACACCTTCCCCATGCACTGAAACCTCTTCCCCACACACTGTAAACGTTCCCAAAACACTGATACTCATTCACCACACACTGAAACACATTCCCAACACACTGAAACCCTTCCAAACACACTGAAACACATTCCCCACACACTGAAAAACCTTCCCCACACACTGAAATACCTTCTGCACACACTGAAACACCTTCCCCACACACTGAAACCCCTTCCGCACACACTGAAACACCTTCCTGACACACTGAAACTCCTTCCCCACAAACTGCAACACATTCCCACAAACTGAAACACCTTCCCCACACAGTGAAACCCCTTCCCCACAGACTTAAATACCTTCCCCACACACTGAAACGCCATCCCCACACACTGCAACTCATCGCCACACACTGAAACACATTCACCACACATTGAAACACACTCCCCACACACTGAAACCCTTCCAAACACACTGAAACACATTCCCCAAACACTGAAACCCCTTCCCCACACACTGAAATCCCTTCTGCACACACTGAAACACCTTACCCACACACTGAAACCCCTTCCCCACACACTGAAACCCCTTCCCCACACACTGAATCACCTTCCCCACACACTGAAACCCCTTCCCCACACACTGAAACACCTTCCCCACGCAACAAAACACCTTCCCCACACACCGAAACCCTTCCCCACACACTGAAACACCTTTCCCACACACTGAAACACCTCCCACACACAGTAGCACCTTCCCCACACACTGGAAACCCTACCCCACACACTGAAACCCCTTCCCCAAACACTGAAACACCTTCCCCTCACACTGAAACGCCATCCCCACACACTGCAACACATCGCCACACACTGAAACACATTCCCCACACGCTGAAACCTCTTCCCCACACACTGTAAACGTTCCCAAAACACTGATACTCATTCACCACACACTGAAACACATTCCCAACACACTGAAACCCTTCCAAACACACTGAAACACATTCCCCACACACTGAAAACCCTTCCCCACACACTGAAATACCTTCTGCACACACTGAAACACCTTCCCCACACACTGAAACCCCTTCCGCACACACTGAAACACCTTCCTCACACACTGAAACTCCTTCCCCACAAACTGCAACACATTCCCACAAACTGAAACACCTTCCCCACACAGTGAAACCCCTTCCCCACAGACTTAAACACCTTCCCCACACACTGAAACGCCATCCCCACACACTGCAACACATCGCCACACACTGAAACACATTCACCACACATTGAAACACACTCCCCACACACTGAAACCCTTCCAAACACACTGAAACACATTCCCCACACACTGAAACCCCTTCCCCACACACTGAAATCCCTTCTGCACATACTGAAACACCTTCCCCATGCACTGAAACCCCTTCCCCACACACTGAAACCCCTTCCGCACACAGTGAAACCTTTCCCCACACACTGAAACACCTTCCCCACACACTGAAACCCCTTCCGCACACGCAGAAACACCTTCCCCACACAATGAAACCCCTTCCCCACACACTGAAACACATTCCCCACACACTGAAACCCCTTCCGCACACACAGAAACACCTTCCCCACACAATGAAACCCCTTCCCCACTCACTGAAACACCTTCCCCACGCCACAAAACACCTTCCCCACACACTGAAACCCCTTCCCCACAGACTTAAACACCTTCCCCACACACTGAAACGCCATCCCCACACACTGCAACACATCGCCACACACTGAAACACATTCACCACACATTGAAACACACTCCCCACACACTGAAACCCTTCCAAACACACTGAAACACATTCCCCACACACTGAAACCCCTTCCCCACACACTGAAATCCCTTCTGCACACACTGAAACACCTTACCCACACACTGAAACCCCTTCCTCACACACTGAAGACGCTTCCGCACATACTGAAACACCTTCCCCATGCACTGAAACCTCTTCCCCACACACTGTAAACGTTCCCAAAACACTGATACTCATTCACCACACACTGAAACACATTCCCAACACACTGAAACCCTTCCAAACACACTGAAACACATTCCCCACACACTGAAAAACCTTCCCCACACACTGAAATACCTTCTGCACACACTGAAACACCTTCCCCACACACTGAAACCCCTTCCGCACACACTGAAACACCTTCCTGACACACTGAAACTCCTTCCCCACAAACTGCAACACATTCCCACAAACTGAAACACCTTCCCCACACAGTGAAACCCCTTCCCCACAGACTTAAACACCTTCCCCACACACTGAAACGCCATCCCCACACACTGCAACACATCGCCACACACTGAAACACATTCACCACACATTGAAACACACTCCCCACACACTGAAACCCTTCCAAACACACTGAAACACATTCCCCAAACACTGAAACCCCTTCCCCACACACTGAAATCCCTTCTGCACACACTGAAACACCTTACCCACACACTGAAACCCCTTCCTCACACACTGAAGACGCTTCCGCACATACTGAAACACCTTTCCCATGCACTGAAACCCCTTCCCCACACACTGAAACCCCTTCCGCACACAGTGAAACCCATCCCCACACACTGAAACACCTTCCCCACACACTGAAGCCCCTTCCGCACACACAGAAACACCTTCCCCACACAATGAAACCCCTTCCCCACACACTGAAACACCTTCCCCACACACTGAAACCCCTTCCGCACACACAGAAACACCTTCCCCACACAATGAAACCCCTTCCCCACACACTGAAACACCTTCCCCACGCAACAAAACACCTTCCCCACACACTGAAACCCCTTCCGCACACACTGAAACACCTTCCCCACACACCAAAACCCTTCCCCACACACTGAAACACCTTCCCCACACACTGAAACACCTCCCACACACAGTAGCACCTTCCCCACACACTGGAAACCCTCCCCCACACACTGAAACCCCTTCCCCACACACTGAAACACCTTCCCCACACACTGAAACCCCTTCCCCACACACTGAAGCCGCTTCCGCACATACTGAAACAACTTCCCAATGCACTGAAACCCCTTCCCCACACACTGAAACCCCTACCGCACACAGTGAAACCCTTCCCCACACACTGAAACACCTTCCCTACACACAGAAACCCCTTCCGCACACACAGAAACATCTTCCCCACACAATGAAACCCCTTCCCCACACACTGAAACACCTTCGCCACGCAACAAAACACCTTCCCCACACACTGAAACCCCTTCCGCACACACTGAAACACGTTCCCCACACACCAAAACCCTTCCCCACACACTGAAACACCTTCCCCACACACTGAAACACCTCCCACACACAGTAGCACCTTCCCCACACACTGGAAACCCTCCCCCACACACTGAAACCCCTTCCCAACACACTGAAACACCTTCCCCACACACTGAAACGCCATCCCCACACACTGCAACACATCGCCACACACTGAAACACATTCCCCACACGCTGAAACCCCTTCCCCACACACTGTAAACCTTCCCAAAACACTGATACTCATTCACCACACACTGAAACCTTCCAAACACACTTGAAACACATTCCCGACACACTGAGACATATCCCCACACACTTAGACCCCTTCCCTACACAATGAAACAAATCCCCACACACTGAAACCCCTTCCCCACTCACACTAAAATCTTTGTCTTTTGCGAGGAGCAGCCTTGATTGAACGGGGTGCGGAGCGGACTTTCAGCTGAGCGGTCAATTTCAGTAAGTTACAAGTTAATCCCTTTTTTGTTTCGGAGGACCGGGGACTGCTGGGTAGGGGAAAACTATTTATTTGGGCAGTTTTAAAATCTTTGTCTTTTGCGAGGAGCAGCCTTGATAGAATGGGGTGCGGAGCGGACTTTCAGCTGAGCGGTCAATTTCAGTAAGTTACAAGTTAATCCCTTTTTTGTTTCGGAGGACCGGGGACTGCTGGGTAGGGGAAAACTATTTATTTGGGCAGTTTTAAAATCTTTGTCTTTTGCGAGGAGCAGCCTTGATAGAACGGGGTGCGGAGCGGACTTTCAGCTGAGCGGTCAATTTCAGTAAGTTACAAGTTAATCCCTTTTTTGTTTCGGAGGACCGGGGACTGCTGGGTAGGGGAAAACTATTTATTTGGGCAGTTTTAAAATCTTTGTCTTTTGCGAGGAGCAGCCTTGATAGAACGGGGTGCGGAGCGGACTTTCAGCTGAGCGGTCAATTTCAGTAAGTTACAAGTTAATCCCTTTTTTGTTTCGGAGGACCAGGGGACTGCTGGGTAGGGGAAAACTATTTATTTGGGCAGTGGCAGTATCCGAGACACTACACGTGTAGTGTCTCCCACCCACCCTCCTCCTCTAACCAAAAAAAAAGGACTCTAGGGTGTTGATAAGGTAAGCTTTTTATTTAAAAAGTTCAGTCCGTCGGATTGCTAAGCGAACAAGTTTTGACTTTTTTTTTCGTTTGGTTTTTCAGTAGATTTATTGGGAATCTAGAATAGTGGGAATGGAGGTAAAGGCAGTTGTATGTTCCTCCTGCAGAATGTGGGAGGTAGGGGTCGCCAAGAGTGTCCCTGCTGACTGCATCTGCGGGAAGTGCACCCAACTCCAGCTCCTCGCAGACCGCGTTAGGGAACTGGAGCTGGAGCTGGATGAACTTCGGATCATTCGGGAGGCGGAGGGGATTATTGACAGGAGTTATAGGGAGGCAGTCACACCTCAGGTAAAAGAAGTAGGTAGATGGGTTACCGTCAGGGGAAGGAAAGGGAACCAGCAGGCAGTGCAGGGATCCCCTGTGGCCGTTTCCCTCAACAACAGGTATACCGTTTTGGATACTGTTGGGGGGGACGACTTACCAGGGGTAAGCAATGGGGTGCAGGTCTCTGGCACAGAGTCTGTCCCTGTTGCTCAGAAGGGAAAAGGGAAGAGGAGCAGAGCATTAGTCATTGGGGACTCCATAGTTAGGGGAACAGATAGGAGGTTCTGTGGGAACGAGAGAGACTCACGGTTGGTGTGTTGCCTCCCAGGTGCCAGGGTACGTGATGTCTCCGATCGTGTTTTTGGGATCCTTAAGGGGGAGGGGGAGCACCCCCAAGTCGTGGTCCACATAGGCACCAACGACATAGGTAGGAAGAGAGATGGGGATTTAAGGCAGAAATTCAGGGAGCTAGGGTGGAAGCTTAGTGCGAGAACAACCAGAGTTGTTATCTCTGGGTTGTTGCCTGTGCCACGTGCTAGCGAAGAGAGGAATAGGGAGAGAGAGGAGTTGAACACGTGGCTGCAGGGATGGTGTAGGAGGGAGGGTTTTGGTTTCCTGGATAATTGGGGCTCTTTCTGGGGTAGGTGGGACCTCTACAAACAGGATGGTCTTCACCTGAACCAGAGGGGTACCAGTATCCTGGGGGGGAGATTTGTTAGTGCTCTTCGGGGGGGTTTAAACTAAATCAGCAGGGGAATGGGAACCTAAATTGTAGTTCCAGTGTACAGGCTGTTGAGAGTAGTGAGGTAGGGGATAAGGTTACAGGGACGCAAGAGGGCACTGGCAAGCAAGAACTTGGTTTAAAGTGTGTCTACTTCAACGCCAGGAGCATCCGGAATAAGATGGGTGAGCTTGCAGCATGGGTTGGTACCTGGGATCCTGATGTTGTGGCCATTTCGGAGACATGGGTAGAGCAGGGGCAGGAATGGATGTTGCAGGTTCCGGGATTTAGATGTTTCAGAAAGAACAGAGAAGAGGGTAAAAGAGGGGGGGGGGGGTGTGGCATTGTTAATCAAGGAAAGTATTACAGCGGCAGAAAGGACGTTTGAGGACTCGTCTACTGAGGTAGTATGGGCCGAGGTTAGAAACAGGAGAGGAGAGGTCACCCTGTTGGGAGTTTTCTATAGACCTCCGAATAGTTCCAGAGATGTAGAGGAAAGGATAGCGAAGATGATTCTCGACAGGAGCGAGAGTAACAGGGTAGTGGTTATGGGGGACTTTAACTTTCCAAATATTGACTGGAAATACTATAGTTCGAGTACTTTAGATGGGTCTGTTTTTGTCCAGTGTGTGCAGGAGGGTTTTCTGACACAGTATGTGGACAGGCCAACCAGGGGCGATGCCACATTGGATTTGGTACTGGGTAATGAACCCGGCCAGGTGTTCGATTTAGATGTAGGTGAGCACTTTGGCGATAGTGATCACAATTCGGTTAGGTTTACCTTAGCGATGGGCAGGGACAGGTATATACCGCAGGGCAAGAATTATAGCTGGGGGAAAGGAAATTATGACGCGATTAGGCAAGATTTAGGATGTGTAGGATGGGGAAGGAAACTGCAGGGGATGGGCACAAACGAAATGTGGAGCTTATTCAAGGAGCAGCTAATGCGTGTCCTTGATAAGTATGTACCTGTCAGGCAGGGAGGAAGTTGTCGAGCAAGGGAGCCGTGGTTTACTCAAGAAGTTGAAGCGCTTGTCAAGAGGAAGAGGGCGGCTTATGTTAGGATGAGACGTGAAGGCTCAGTTAGGGCGCTTGAGAGTTACAAGCTAGCCAGGAAGGATCTAAAGGGAGGGCTAAGAAGAGCAAGGAGAGGACACGAGAAGTCATTGGCGGATAGGATCAAAGAAAACCCTAAGGCTTTCTATAGGTATATCAGGAATAAACGAATGATAAGAGTTAGAACAGGGCCAATCAAGGATAGTAGTGGGAAGTTGTGTGCGGAATCAGAGGAGATAGGGGAAGCGTTAAATGAATATTTTTCGTCAGTATTTACAGTAGAGAAAGAAAATGTTGCCGAGGAGATTACTGAGATACAGCCTACTAGGCTAGATGGGATTGAGATTCACAAGGAGGAGGTGTTAGCAATTTTGGAAAGAGTGAAAATAGGTAAGTCCCCTGGGCCAGATGGGATTTATCCTAGGATTCTCTGGGAAGCCAGGGAGGAGATTGCAGAGCCGTTGTTGTTGATCTTTAAGTCGTCATTGTCGACAGGAGTAGTGCCGGAGGACTGGAGGATAGCAAATGTTGTCCCCTTGTTCAAGAAGGGGAGTAGAGACAGCCCTGGTAATTATAGACCTGTGAGCCTTACTTCGGTTGTGGGTAAAATGTTGGAAAAGGTTATAAGAGACAGGATTTATAATCATCTTGAAAAGAATAAGTTCATTTGCGATAGTCAGCACGGTTTTGTGAAAGGTAGATCGTGCCTCACAAACCTTATTGAGTTTTTCGAGAAGGTGACCAAACAGGTGGATGAGGGTAAAGCCGTGGATGTGGTATATATGGATTTCAGTAAGGCGTTTGATAAGGTTCCCCACGGTAGGCTATTGCAGAAAATACGGAAGTATGGGGTTGAAGGTGATTTAGAGCTTTGGATCAGAAATTGGCTAGCTGAAAGAAGACAGAGGGTGGTGGTTGATGGCAAATGTTCATCCTGGAGTTTAGTTACTAGTGGTGTCCCGCAAGGTCCTGTTTTGGGGCCACTGCTGTTTGTCATTTTTATAAACGACCTGGATGAGGGTGTAGAAGGGTGGGTTAGTAAATTTGCGGATGACACGAAGGTCGGTGGAGTTGTGGATAGTGTCGAAGGGTGTTGTAGGGTACAGAGGGACATAGATAGGCTGCAGAGCTGGGCTGAGAGATGGCAAATGGAGTTTAATGCGGAGAAGTGTGAGGTGATTCACTTTGGAAGGAGTAACAGCAATGCAGAGTACTGGGCTAATGGGAAGATTCTTGGTAGTGTAGATGAGCAGAGAGATCTTGGTATCCAGGTACATAAATCCCTGAAAGTTGCTACCCAGGTTAATAGGGCTGTTAAGAAGGCATATGGTGTGTTAGCCTTTATTAGTAGGGGGATCGAGTTTCAGAGCCACGGGGTCATGATGCAGCTGTACAAAACTCTGGTGAGGCCGCACCTGGAGTATTGCGTGCAGTTCTGGTCACCGCATTATAGGAAGGATGTGGAAGCTTTGGAAAGGGTGCAGAGGAGATTTACTAGGATGTTGCCTGGTATGGAAGGAAGGTCTTACGAGGAAAGGCTGAGGGACTTGGGGTTGTTTTCGTTAGAGAGAAGGAGGAGGAGAGGTGACTTAATAGAGACATACAAGATAATCAGAGGGTTAGATAGGGTGGATAGTGAGAGTCTTTTTCCTCGGATGAGGATGGCAAACACGAGGGGACATAGCTTTAAGTTGAGGGGTGAAAGATATAGGACAGATGTCAGAGGTAGTTTCTTTACGCAGAGAGTAGTAGGGGCGTGGAACGCCCTGCCTGCAACAGTAGTAGACTCGCCAACTTTAAGGGCATTTAAGTGGTCATTGGATAGACATATGGATGTAAATGGAATAGTGTAGGTCAGATGATCGGCGCAACATCGAGGGCCGAAGGGCCTGTACTGCGCTGCAATATTCTAATTCTAATTCTCCCTACACTGAAACACCTTCCCCACACACTGAAACTCCTTCCCCACACACTGAAACCCTTTCCGCACACAGTTAAACCCTTCCCCACACACTGAAACCCCTTCCCCACACACTGAAACACATCCCCACACACTGAAACGCCTTCCCCACACACTGAAACACCTTCCCCACACACTGAAACACCTTCCCCATACACTGAAATACCTTCCCCAGACACTGAAACACCTTCCCCACACACTGAAACACCATCCCCACACACTGAAACCCCTTCCGCACACACTGAAACACCTTCCCCACACACTGAAACACCTTCCCCACACACTGAACACATTCCCACAAACTGAAACACCTTCTCCACACACTGAAACACATTCGCCACACACTGAAACCCTTCCTAACACACAGAATCACAATCCCCACACACTGAAACCCCTTCCCCACACACTGAAACCCCTTCCCCACACACTGAAACACCTTCCCCACACACTGAAACCCCTTCCCCACACACTGTAAACGTTCCCAAAACACTGATACTCATTCACCACACACTGAAACACATTCCCAACACACTGAAACCCTTCCAAACACAGTGAAACACATTCCCCACACACTTAAAACCCTTCCCCACACACTGAAATACCTTCTGCACACACTGAAACACCTTCCCCACACACTGAAACCCCTTCCGCACACACTGAAACACCTTCCTCACACACTGAAACTCCTTCCCCACAAACTGCAACACATTCCCACAAACTGAAACACCTTCCCCACACAGTGAAGCCCCTTCCCCACACACTGAAACACCTTCCCCACACACTGAAACGCCATCCCCACACACTGCAACACATCGCCACACACTGAAACACATTCACCACTCATTGAAACACATTCCCCACACACTGAAACCCTTCCAAACACACTGAAACACATTCCCCACACACTGAAACACCTTCCCCACACACTGACATCCCTTCTGCACACACTGAAACACCTTACCCACACACTGAAACCCCTTCCCCACACACACTGAAACACATTCCCCACACACTGAAACCCCTTCCCCACACACTGAAATCCCTTCTGCACACACTGAAACACCTCCCCACACAATGAAACCACTTCCCCACACACACTGAAACACCTTCCCCACACACTGAAACTCCTTCCCCACACACTGAAACCCTTTCCGCACACAGTGAAACCCTTCCCCACACACTGAAACCCCTTCTCGACACACTGAAACACATCCCCACACACTGAAACCCCTACCCCACACACTGAAACACCTTCCCCACACACTGAAACACCTTCCCCATACACTGAAACACCTTCCCCAAACACTGAAACACCTTCCCCACACACTGAAACACCTTCCCCACACACTGAAACCCCTTCCGCACAAACTGAAACACCTTCCTCACACACTGAAACCCTTCCCCACACACTGAAACACCTTCCCCACACACTGAACACATTCCCACAAACTGAAACACCTTCCCCACACAGTGAAACCCCTTTCCCACACACTGAAACCCTTCCCCAAACACTGAAACCCATTCACCACACACTGAAACACATTCGCCACTCACTGAAACCCTTCCTAACACACAGAATCACAATCCCCACACACTGAAACCCCTTCCCCACACACTGAAACCCCTTCCCCACACACTGAAACACCTTCCCCACACACTGAACCCCCTTCCCCACACACTGAAACACCTTCCCCACGCAACAGAACACCTTCCCCACACACTGAAACCCTTCCCCACACACTGAAACACCTTTCCCACACACTGAAACACATCCCACACACAGTAGCACCTTCCCCACACACTGGAAACCCTACCCCACACACTGAAACCCCTTCCCCAAACACTGAAACACCTTCCCCTCACACTGAAACGCCATCCCCACACACTGCAACACATCGAAACACACTGAAACACATTCCCCACACGCTGAAACCTCTTCCCCACACACTGTAAACGTTCCCAAAACACTGATACTCATTCACCACACACTGAAACACATTCCCAACACACTGAAACCCTTCCAAACACACTGAAACACATTCCCCACACACTGAAAACCCTTCCCCACACACTGAAACACCTTCCCCACGCAATAAAACACCTTCCCCACACACTGAAACCCCTTCCGCACACACTGAAACACCTTCCCCTCACACCGAAACCCGTCCCCACACACTGAAACACCTTCCCCACACACTGAAACACCTCCCACACACAGTAGCACCTTCCCCACACACTGGAAACCCTCCCCCACACACTGAAACCCCTTCCCCACACACTGAAACACCTTCCCCACACACTGAAACCCCTTCCCCACACACTGAAGCCGCTTCCACACATACTGAAACAACTTCCCAATGCACTGAAACCCCTTCCCCACACACTGAAACCCCTTCCGCACACAGTGAAACCCTTCCCCACACACAGAAACACCTTCCCCACACACTGAAACCCCTTCCGCACACACAGAAACACCTTCCCCACACAATGAAACCCCTTCCCCACACACTGAAACACCTTCGCCACGCAACAAAACACCTTCCCCACACACTGAAACCCCTTCCGCACACACTGAAACACCTTCCCCACACACCAAAACCCTTCCCCACACACTGAAACACCTTCCCCACACACTGAAACACTTCCCACACACAGTAGCACCTTCCCCACACACTGGAAACCCTCCCCCACACACTGAAACCCCTTCCCAACACACTGAAACACCTTCCCCACACACTGAAACGCCATCCCCACACACTGCAACACATCGCCACACATTGAAACACATTCCCCACACGCTGAAACCCCTTCCCCACACACTGTAAACCTTCCCAAAACACTGATACTCATTCACCACACACTGAAACCCTTCCAAACACACTTGAAACACATTCCCCACACACTGAGACATATCCCCACACACTTAGACCCCTTCCCTACACAATGAAACAAATCCCCACACACTGAAACCCCTTCCCCACACACACTGAAACACCTTCCCCACACACTGAAACTCCTTCCCCACACACTGAAACCCTTTCCGCACACAGTTAAACCCTTCCCCACACACTGAAACCCCTTCCCCGAACACTGAAACACATCCCCACACACTGAAACCCCTTCCCCACACACTGAAACACATTCCCCACACACTGAAACACCTTCCCCATACACTGAAACACCTTCCCCAGACACTGAAACACCTTCCCCACACACTGAAACACCTTCCCCACACACTGAAACCCCTTCCGCACACACTGAAACACCTTCCTCACACACTGAAACCCTTCCCCACACACTGAAACACCTTCCCCACACACTGAACACATCCCCACAAACTGAAACACCTTCCCCACACAGTGAAACCCCTTTCCCACACACTGAAACCCTTCCCCAAACACTGAAACCCATTCACCACACACTGAAACACATTCGCCCCACACTGAAACCCTTCCTAACACACAGAATCACAATCCCCACACACAGAAACCCCTTCCCCACACACTGAAACCCCTTCCCCACACACTGAAACACCTTCCCCACGCAACAGAACACCTTCCCCACACACTGAAAGCCCTTCCGCACACGCTGAAACACCTTCCCCATACACTGAAACACCTTCCCCAGACACTGAAACACCTTCCCCACACACTGAAACCCCTTTCCCACACACTGAAACCCCTTCCCCACACACTGAAACCCCTTCCCCACACACTGAAACTCCTTCCCCACACACTGAAACCCCTTCCCCACACACTGAAACACCTTCCCCACGCAACAAAACACCTTCCCCACACACTGAAACCCTTCCCCACACACTGAAACACCTCCCACACACAGTAGCACCTTCCCCACACACTGGAAACCCTACCCCACACACTGAAACCCCTTCCCCACACACTGAAACACCTTCCCCAAACACTGAAACGCCATCCCCACACACTGCATCACATCGCCACACACTGAAACACATTCCCCACACGCTGAAACCCCTTCCCCACACACTGTAAACGTTCCCAAAACACTGATGCTCATTCACCACACACTGAAACACATTCCCAACACACTGAAACCCTTCCAAACACACTGAAACACATTCCCCACACACTTAAAAACCTTCCCCACACACTGAAATACCTTCTGCACACACTGAAACACCTTCCCCACACACTGAAACCCCTTCCGCACACACTGAAACACCTTCCTCACACACTGAAACTCCTTCCCCACAAACTGCAACACATTCCCACAAACTGAAACACCTTCCCCACACAGTGAAACCCCTTCCCCACACACTGAAACACCTTCCCCACACACTGAAACGCCATCCCCAGACACTGCAACACATCGCCACACACTGAAACACATTCACCACTCATTGAAACACATTCCCCACACACTGAAACCCTTCCAAACACACTGAAACACATTCCCCAGACACTGAAACCCCTTCCCCACACACTGAACTCCCTTCTGCACACACTGAAACACCTTACCCACACACAGAAACACCTTCCTCACACACTGAAGACGCTTCCGCACATACTGAAACACCTTCCCCATGCACTGAAACCCCTTCCCCACACACTGAAACACCTTCCACACACAGTGAAACCCTTCCCCACACACTGAAACACCTTCCCCACACACTGAAACCCCTTCCGCACACACAGAAACACCTTCCCCACACAATGAAACCCCTTCCCCAAACACTGAAACACCTTCCCCACGCAACAAAACACCTTCCCCACACACTGAAACCCCGTCCGCACACACTGAAACACCTTCCCCACACACTGAAACCCTTCCCCACACACTGAAACACCTTCCCCACACACTGAAACACCTCCCACACACAGTAGCACCTTCCCCACACACTGGAAACCCTCCCCCACACACTGAAACCCCTTCCCCACACACTGCAACATTTCGCCACACACTGAAACACATTCCCCACACGCTGAAACCCCTTCCCCACACACTGTAAACCTTCCCAAAACACTGATACTCATTCACCACACACTTAAACACATTCCCCACACACTGAAACCCTTCCAAACACACTTGAAACACATTCCCCACACACTGAAACCCCTTCCCCACACACTGAAATCCCTTCTGCACACACTGAAACACCTTCCCCACACACTGAAACCCCTTCCCCACACATTGAAGCCCCTTCCGCACATCCTGAAACACCTTCCCCATACACTGAAACTCCTTCCCCACACACTGAAACCCCTTCCACACACAGTGAAAACCTTCCCCACACACTGAAACACCTACCCCACACACTGAGACATATCCCCACACACTTAGACCCCTTCCCTACACAATGAAACAAATCCCCACACACTGAAACCCCTTCCCCACACACACTGAAACACCTTCCCCACACATTGAAACTCCTTCCCCACACACTGAAACCCCTTCCGCACACAGTGAAACCCTTCCCCACACACTGAAACCCCTTCCCCACACACTGAAACACATCCCCACACACTGAAACCCCTTCCTCACACACTGAAACACCTTCCCCACACACTGAAACACCTTCCCCACACACTGAAACACCTTCCCCATACACTGAAACACCTTCCCCACACACTGAAACAACTTCCGCACACACTGAAACACCTTCCCCATACACTGAAACACCTTCCCCACACACTGTAACCCCTTCCGCACACACTGAAACACCTTCCCCACACACTGAAACCCTTCCCCACACACTGAAACACCTTCCCCACACACTGAAACACTTCCCCACACACTGAAACTCCTTCCCCACAAACTGCAACACATTCCCACAAACTGAAACACCTTCCCCACACAGTGAAACCACTTCCCCACACACTGAAACCCTTCCCCAAACACTGAAACCCATTCACCACACACTGAAACACAATCGCCACACACTGAAACACAATCGCCACACACTGAAACCCTTCCTAACACACAGAATCAAAATCCCCACACACCGAAACCCCTTCCCCGCAGACTGAAACCCCTTCCCCACACACTGAAACACCTTCCCCACTCACTGAAACCCCTTCCCCACACACTGAAACACCTTCCCCACGCAACAGAGAACCTTCCCCACACACTGAAACACCTCCCACACACAGTAGCACCTTCCCCACACACTGGAAACCCTACCCCACACACTGAAACCCCTTCCCCACACACTGAAACACCTTCCCCACACACTGAAACCCTTCCAAACACACTGAAACACATTCCCCACACACTGAAAACCCTTCCCCACACACTGAAATACCTTCTGCACACACTGAAACACCTTCCGCACACACTGAAACCCCTTCCGCACACACTGAAACACCTTCCTCACACACTGAAACTCCTTCCCCACAAACTGCAACACATTCCCACAAACTGAAACACCTTCCCCACACAGTGAAACCCCTTCCCCACAGACTTAAACACCTTCCCCACACACTGAAACGCCATCCCCACACACTGCAATACATCGCCACACACTGAAACACATTCACCACACATTGAAACACACTCCCCACACACTGAAACCCTTCCAAACACACTGAAACACATTCCCCACACACTGAAACCCCTTCCCCACACACTGAAATCCCTTCTGCACACACTGAAACACCTCACCCACACACTGAAACCCCTTCCTCACACACTGAAGACGCTTCCGCACATACAGAAACACCTTCCCCATGCACTGAAACCCCTTCCCCACACACTGAAACCCCTTCCGCACACAGTGAAACCCTTCCCCACACACTGAAACACCTTCCCCACACACTGAAACCCCTTCCGCACACACAGAAACACCTTCCCCACACAATGAAACCCCTTCCCCACACACTGAAACACCTTCCCCACGCAATAAAACACCTTCCCCACACACTGAAACCCCTTCCGCACACACTGAAACACCTTCCCCACACACCGAAACCCTTCCCCACACACTGAAACACCTTCCCCACACACTGAAACACCTCCCACACACAGTAGCACCTTCCCCACACACTGGAAACCCTCCCCCACACACTGAAACCCCTTCCCCACACACTGAAAGACCTTCCCCACACACTGAAACCCCTTCCCCACACACTGAAGCCGCTTCCGCACATACTGAATCAACTTCCCAATGCACTGAAACCCCTTCCCCACACACTGAAACCCCTTCCGCACACAGTGAAACCCTTCCCCACACACAGAAACACCTTCCCCACACACTGAAACCCCTTCCGCACACACAGAAACACCTTCCCCACACAATGAAACCCCTTCCCCACACACTGAAACACCTTCGCCACGCAACAAAACAACTTCCCCACACACTGAAACCCCTTCCGCACACACTGAAACACCTTCCCCACACACCGAAACCCTTCCCCACACACTGAAACACCTTCCCCACACACTGAAACACCTCCCACACTCAGTAGCACCTTCCCCACACACTGGAAACC
This sequence comes from Heterodontus francisci, assembly GCF_036365525.1. Taxonomy (NCBI): domain Eukaryota; kingdom Metazoa; phylum Chordata; class Chondrichthyes; order Heterodontiformes; family Heterodontidae; genus Heterodontus; species Heterodontus francisci. The sequence goes on from NW_027140731.1 coordinate 989,104, forward strand.
CTCCCCCACACACTGAAACCCCTTCCCAACACACTGAAACACCTTCCCCACACACTGAAACGCCATCCCCACGCACTGCAACACATCGCCACACACTGAAACACATTCCCCACACGCTGAAACCCCTTCCCCACACACTGTAAACCTTCCCAAAACACTGATACTCATTCACCACACACTGAAACCCTTCCAAACACACTTGAAACACATTCCCCACACACTGAGACATACCCCCACACACTTAGACCCCTTCCCTACACAATGAAACAAATCCCCACACACTGAAACCCCTTCCCCACACACACTGAAACACCTTCCCCACACACTGAAACTCCTCCCCACACACTGAAACCCTTTCCGCACACAGTTAAACCCTTCCCCACACACTGAAACACATCCCCACACACTGAAACCCCTTCCCCACACACTGAAACACCTTCCCCACACACTGAAACACCTTCCCCATACACTGAAACACCTTCCCCAGACACTGAAACACCTTCCCCACACACTGAAACACCTTCCCCACACACTGAAACCCCTTCCGCACACACTGAAACACCTTCCTCACACACTGAAACCCTTCCCCACACACTGAAACACCTTCCCCACACACTGAACACATTCCCACAAACTGAAACACCTTCCCCACACAGTGAAACCCCTTTCCCACACACTGAAACCCTTCCCCAAACAATGAAACCCATTCACCACACACTGAAACACATCCGCCCCACACTGAAACCCTTCCTAACACACAGAATCACAATCCCCACACACAGAAACCCCTTCCCCACACACTGAAACCCCTTCCCCACACACTGAAACACCTTCCCCACGCAACAGAACACCTTCCCCACACACTGAAAGCCCTTCCGCACACGCTGAAACACCTTCCCCATACACTGAAACACCTTCCCCAGACACTGAAACACCTTCCCCACACACTGAAACCCCTTTCCCACACACTGAAACCCCTTTCCCACACACTGAAACCCCTTCCCCACACACTGAAACCCCTTCCCCACACACTGAAACACCTTCCCCACACACTGAAACCCCTTCCCCACACACTGAAACCCTTCCCCACGCAACAAAACACCTTCCCCACACACTGAAACCCCTTCCCCACACACTGAAACACCTTCCCCACGCAACAGAACACCTTCCCCACACACTGAAACACCTTCCCCACACACTGAAACGCCATCCCCACACACTGCATCACATCGCCACACACTGAAACACATTCCCCACACGCTGAAACCCCTTCCCCACACACTGTAAACGTTCCCAAAACACTGATGCTCATTCACCACACACTGAAACACATTCCCAACACACTGAAACCCTTCCAAACACACTGAAACACATTCCCCACACACTTAAAAACCTTCCCCACACACTGAAATACCTTCTGCACACACTGAAACACCTTCCCCACACACTGAAACCCCTTCCGCACACACTGAAACACCTTCCTCACACACTGAAACTCCTTCCCCACAAACTGCAACACATTCCCACAAACTGAAACACCTTCCCCACACAGTGAAACCCCTTCCCCACACACTGGAACACCTTCCCCACACACTGAAACGCCATCCCCACACACTGCAACACATCGCCACACACTGAAACACATTCACCACTCATTGAAACACATTCCCCACACACTGAAACCCTTCCAAACACACTGAAACACATTTCCCAGACACTGAAACCCCTTCCCCACACACTGAACTCCCTTCTGCACACACTGAAACACCTTACCCACACACAGAAACCCCTTCCTCACACACTGAAGACACTTCCGCACATACTGAAACACCTTCCCCATGCACTGAAACCCCTTCCCCACACACTGAAACCCCTTCCGCACACAGTGAAACCCTTCCCCACACACTGAAACACCTTCCCCACACACTGAAACCCTATCCGCACACACAGAAACACCTTCCCCACAAAATGAAACCCCTTCCCCACACACTGAAACACCTTCCCCACGCAACAAAACACCTTCCCCACACACTGAAACCCCGTCCGCACACACTGAAACACCTTCCCCACACACTGAAACCCTTCCCCACACACTGAAACACCTTCCCCACACACTGAAACACCTCCCACACACAGTAGCACCTTCCCCACACACTGGAAACCCTCCCCCACACACTGAAACCCCTTCCCCACACACTGCAACATATCGCCACACACTGAAACACATTCCCCACACGCTGAAACCCCTTCCCCACACACTGTAAGCCTTCCCAAAACACTGATACTCATTCACCACACACTGAAACACATTCCCCACACACTGAAACCCTTCCAAACACACTTGAAACACATTCCTCACACACTGAAACCCCTTCCCCACACACTGAAATCCCTTCTGCACACACTGAAACACCTTCCCCACACACTGAAACCCCTTCCCCACACATTGAAGCCCCTTCCGCACATCCTGAAACACCTTCCCCATACACTGAAACTCCTTCCTTACACACTGAAACCCCTTCCACACACAGTGAAAACCTTCCCCACACACTGAAACACCTACCCCACACACTGAGACATATCCCCACACACTTAGACCCCTTCCCTACACAATGAAACAAATCCCCACACACTGAAACCCCTTCCCCACACACACTGAAACACCTTCCCCACCCTTTGAAACTCCTTCCCCACACACTGAAACCCCTTCCGCACACAGTGAAACCCTTCCCCACACACTGAAACCCCTTCCCCACACACTGAAACACATCCCCACACACTGAAACCCCTTCCTCACACACTGAAACACCTTCCCCACACACTGAAACACCTTCCCCACACACTGAAACACCTTCCCCATACACTGAAACACCTTCCCCACACACTGAAACAACTTCCGCACACACTGAAACACCTTCCCCATACACTGAAACACCTTCCCCACACACTGTAACCCCTTCTGCACACACTGAAACACCTTCCCCACACACTGAAACCCTTCCCCACACACTGAAACACCTTCCCCACACACTGAAACACTTCCCCACACACAGAAACTCCTTCCCCACAAACTGCAACACATTCCCACAAACTGAAACACCTTCCCCACACAGTGAAACCACTTCCCCACACACTGAAACCCTTCCCCAAACACTGAAACCCATTCACCACACACTGAAACACAATCGCCACACACTGAAACCCTTCCTAACACACAGAATCAAAATCCCCACACACCGAAACCCCTTCCCCGCAGACTGAAACCCCTTCCCCACACACTGAAACACCTTCCCCACTCACTGAAACCCCTTCCCCACACACTGAAACACCTTCCCCACGCAACAGAGAACCTTCCCCACACACTGAAACACCTCCCACACACAGTAGCACCTTCCCCACACACTGGAAACCCTACCCCACACACTGAAACCCCTTCCCCACACACTGAAACACCTTCCCCACACACTGAAACGCCATCCCCACACACTGCAACACATCGCCACACACTGAAACACATTCCCCACATGCTGAAACCCCTTCCCCACACACTGTAAACGTTCCCAAAACACTGACACTCATTCACCACACACTGAAACACATTCCCAACACACTGAAACCCTTCCAAACACACTGAAACACATTCCCCACTCACTGAAAACCCTTCCCCACACTCTGAAATACCTTCTGCACACACTGAAACACCTTCCCCACACACTGAACCTCCTTCCGCACACACTGAAACACCTTCCTCACACACTGAAACCCTTCACCACACTCTGAAACACCTTCCCCACCCAGTGAAACACTTCCCCACACACTGAAACTCCTTCCCCACAAACTGCAACACATTCCCACAAACTGAAACACCTTCCCCACACAGTGAAACCACTTCCCCACACACTGAAACCCTTCCCCAAACACTGAAACCCATTCACCACACACTGAAACACATTCACCACACACTGAAACACATTCGCCACACACTGAAACCCTTCCTAACACACAGAATCACAATCCCCACACACTGAAACCCCTTCCCCACACACTGAAACCCCTTCCCCACACACTGAAACACCTTCCCCACACACTGAAACCCCTTCCCCACACACTGAAACACCTTCCCCACGCAACAAAACACCTTCCCCACACACTGAAACCCCTTCCGCACACGCTGAAACACCTTCCCCACACACTGAAACCCTTCCCCACACACTGAAACACCTTTCCCACACACTGAAACACCTCCCACACACAGTAGCACCTTCACCACACACTGGAAACCCTACCCCACACACTAAAACCCCTTCCCCACACACTGAAACACATTCACCACACACTGAAACGCCATCCCCACACACTGCAACACATCGCCACACACTGAAACCCCTTCCCCACACGCTGAAACATCTTCCCCACACACTGTAAACGTTCCCAAAACACTGATACTAATTCACCACACACTGAAACACATTCCCAACACACTGAAACCCTTCCAAACACACTGAAACACATTCCCCACACACTGAAAACCCTTCCACACACACTGAAATACCTTCTGCACACACTGAAACACCTTCCCCACACACTGAAACCCCTTCCGCACACACTGAAACACCTTCCTCACACACTGAAACTCCTTCCCCACAAACTGCAACCATTCCCACAAACTGAAACACCTTCCCCACACAGTGAAACCCCTTCCCCACACACTGAAACACCTTCCCCACACAATGAAACGCCATCCCCACACACTGCAACACATCGCCACACACTGAAACACATTCACCACACATTGAAACACATTCCCCACACACTGAAACCCTTCCAAACACACTGAAACACATTCCCCACACACTGAAACCCCTTCCCCACACACTGAAATCCCTTCCGCACACACTGAAACACCTTCCCCACACACTGAAACCCCTTCCCCACACACTGAAGACGCTTCCGCACATACTGAAACACCTTCCCCGTGCACTGAAACCCCTTCCCCACACACTGAAACCCCTTCCGCACACAGTGAAACCCTTCCCCACACACTGAAACACCTTCCCCACACACTGAAACCCTTTCCGCACACACAGAAACACCTTCCCCACACAATGAAACCCCTTCCCCACACACTGAAACACCTTCCCCACGCAACAAAACACCTTCCCCACACACTGGAACACCTTCCCCACACACTGAAGCACCTCCCACACACAGTAGCACCTTCCCCACACACTGGAAACCCTCCCCCACACACTGAAACCCCTGACCCACACACTGAAACACCTTCCCCACACACTGAAACGCCATCCCCACACACTGCAACACATCGCCACACACTGAAACACATTCTCCACACGCTGAAACCCCTTCCACACACACACTGTAAACCTTCCCATAACACTGATACTCATTCACCACACACTGAAACACATTCCCCACACACTGAAACCCTTCCAAACACAGTTGAAACACATTCCCCACACACTGAAACCCCTTCCCCACACACTGAAATCCCATCTGCATACACTGAAACACCTTCCCCACACACTGAAACCCCTTCCCCACACACTGAAGCCCCTTCCGCACATCCTGAAACACCTTCCCCATACACTGAAACTCCTTCCCCACACACTGAAACCCCTTCCACACACAGGGAAAACCTTCCCCACACACTGAAACACCTACCCCACACACTGAGACATATCCCCACACACTTAGACCCCTTCCCTACACAATGAAGCAAATCCCCACACACTGAAACCCCTTCCCCACACACACTGAAACACCATCCTCACACACTGAATCTCCTTCCCCACACACTGAAACCCCTTCCCCACACACTGAAACACATCCCCACACACTGAAACACCTTCCCCACACACTGAAACACATTCCCCACACACTGAAACACCTTCCCCATACACTGAAACCCCTTCCCCACACACTGAAACACCTTCCCCACGCAACAAAACACCTTCCCCACACACTGAAACCCCTTCCGCACACGCTGAAACACATTCCACACACACTGAAACCCTTCCCCACACACTGAAACACCTTTCCCACACACTGAAACACCTCCCACACACAGTAGCACCTTCCCCACACACTGGAAACACTACCCCACACACTGAAACCCCTTCCCCACACACTGAAACACCTTCCCCACACACTGAAACGCCATCCCCACACACTGCAACACATCGCCACACACTGAAACACATTCCCCACACGCTGCAACCCCTTCCCCACACACTGTAAACGTTCCCAAAACACTGATACTCATTCACCACACACTGAAACACATTCCCAGCACACTGAAACCCTTCCAAACACACTGAAACACATTCCCCACACACTGAAAACCCTTCCCCACACACTGAAATACCTTCTGCACACACTGAAACACCATCCCCACACACTGAAACCCCTTCCGCACACACTGAAACACCTTCTTCACACTGAAACTCCTTCCCCACAAACTGCAACACATTCCCACAAACTGAAACACCTTCCCCACACAGTGAAACCCCTTCCCCACACACTGAAACACCTTCCCCACACAATGAAACGCCATCCCCACACACGGCAACACATCGCCACACACTGAAACACATTCACCACACATTGAAACACTTTCCCCACACACTGAAACCCTTCCAAACACACTGAAACACATTCCCCACACACTGACACCCCTTCCCCACACACTGAAATCCCTTCTGCACACAGTGAAACCCTTCCCCACACACTGAAACCCCTTCCCCACACACTGAAGACGCTTCCGCACATACTGAAACACCTTCCCCATGCACTGAAACCCCTTCCCCACACACTGAATCACCTTCCCCACGCAACAAAACACCTTCCCCACACACTGAAACACCTCCCACACACAGTAGCACCTTCCCCACACACTGGAAACCCTCCCCCACACACTGAAACCCCTGACCCACACACTGAAACACCTTCCCCACACACTGAAACGCCATCCCCACACACTGCAACACATCGCCACACACTGAAACACATTCCCCACACGCTGAAACCCCTTCCCCACACACTGTAAACCTTCCCATAACACTGATACTCATTCACCACACACTGAAACACATTCCCCACACACTGAAACCCTTCCAAACACAGTTGAAACACATTCCCCACACACTGAAACCTCTTCCCCACACACTGAAATCCCTTCTGCATACACTGAAACACCTTCCCCACACACTGAAACCCCTTCCCCACACACTGAAGCCCCTTCCGCACATCCTGAAACACCTTCCCCATACACTTAAACTCCTTCCCCACACACTGAAACCCCTTCCACACACAGTGAAAACCTTCCCCACACACTGAAACACCTACCCCACACACTGAGACATATCCCCACACACTTAGACCCCTTCCCTACACAATGAAGCAAATCCCCACACACTGAAACCCCTTCCCCACACACACTGAAACACCATCACCACACACTGAAACTCCTTCCCCACACACTGAAACCCCTTCTGCACACAGTGAAACCTTACCCCACACACTGAAACCCCTTCCCCACACACTGAAACACATCCCCACACACTGAAACCCCTTCCCCACACACAGAAACACCTTCCCCACACACTGAAACACATTCCCCACACACTGAAACACCTTCCCCATACACTGAAACACGTTCCCCACACACTGAAACACCTTCCCCACACACTGAAACACCTTCCCCATACACTGAAACACCTTCCCCACATACTGAAACCCCTTCCGCACACACTGAAACACCTTCCTCACACACTGAAACCCTTCCCCACACACTGAAACACCTTCCCCACACACTGAAACACTTCCCCACACACAGAAACTCCTTCCCCACAAACTGCAACACATTCCCACAAACTGAAACACCTTCCCCACACAGTGAAACCACTTCCCCACACACTGAAACCCTTCCCCAAACACTGAAACCCATTCACCACACACTGAAACACATTCGAACACACTGAAACCCTTCCTAACACACAGAATCAAAATCCCCACACACTGCAACCCCTTCCCCGCATACTGAAACCCCTTCCCCACACACTGAAACACCTTCCCCACTCACTGAAACCCCTTCCCCACACACTGAATCACCTTCCCCACGCAACAAAACACCTTCCCCACACACTGAATCCCCTGCCGCACACGCTGAAACACCTTCCCCACACGCTGAAACCCTTCCCCACACACAGAAACACCTTTCCCACACACTGAAACACCTCCCACACACAGTAGCACCTTCCCCACACACTGGAAAGCCTACCCCACACACTGAAACCCCTTCCCCACACACTGAAACACCTTTCCCACACACTGAAACGCCATCCCCACACACTGCAACTCATCGCCACACACTGAACCACATTCCCCACACGCTGAAACCCCTTCCCCACACACTGCAAACGTTCCCAAAACACTGATACTCATTCACCACACACTGAAACACATTCCCCACACACTGAAAACCCTTCCAAACACACTGAAATACCTTCTGCACACGCTGAAACACCTTCCCCACACACGGAAACTCCTTCCGCACACACTGAAACACCTTCCTCACACACTGAAAACCTTCCCCACACACTGAAACACTTCCCCACACACTGAAACACTTCCCCACACACTGAAACTCCTTCCCCACAAACTGCAACACATTCCCACAAACTGAAACACCTTCCCCACACAGTGAAACCCCTTCCCCACACACTGAAACCCTTCCAGAAACACTGAAACCCATTCACCACACACTGAAACACATTCGCCACACACTGAAACCCTTCCAAACACACAGAATCACAATTCCCACACACAGAAACCCCTTCCCCACACACTGAAACCCCTTCCTCACACACTGAAACACCTTCCCCACACACTGAAACCCCTTCCCCACACACTGAAACACCTTCCCCACGCAACAGAACATCTTCCCCACACAATGAAACCCCTTCCGCACACGCTGAAACACCTTCCCCACACACTGAAACCCTTCCCCACACACTGAAACACCTTTCCCACACACTGAAACACCTCCCACACACAGTAGCACCTTCCCCACACACTGGAAACCCTACCCCACACACTGAAACCCCTTCCCCACACACTGAAACACCTTCCCAACACACTGAAACGCCATCCCCACACACTGCAACACATCGCCACACACTGAAACACATTCCCCACACGCTGAAACCCCTTCCCCACACACTGTAAACGTTCCCAAAACACTGATACTCATTCACCACACACTGAAACACATTCCCAACACACTGAAACCCTTCCAAACACACTGAAACACATTCCCCACTGACTGAAAACCCTTCCCCACACACTGAAATCAATTCTGCACACACTGAAACACCTTCCCCACACACTGAAACCCCTTCTGCACACACTGAAACACCTTCCTCACACACTGAATCCCTTCCCCACACACTGAAACACCTTCCCCACACACTGAAACACTTCCCCACACACAGAAACTCCTTCCCCACAAATTGCAACACATTCCCACAAACTGAAACACCATCCCCACACAGTGAAACCCCTTCCCCACACACTGAAACCCTTCCCCAAACACTGAAACCCATTCACCACACACTGAAACACATTCGCCCCACACTGAAACCCTTCCTAACACACAGAATCACTATCCCCACACACAGAAACCCCTTCCCCACACACTGAAACACATTCCCCACACACTGAAACCCTTCCAAACACACTTGAAACACATTCCCCACACACTGAAACTCCTTCCCCACAAACTGCAACACAACCCCACACACTGAAACACCTTCCCCACACACTGAAAACCCTTCCCCACACACTGAAGCCCCTTCCGCACATCCTGAAACACCTTCCCCATACACTGAAACTCCTTCCCCACACACTGAAACCCCTTCCACACACAGTGAAAACCTTCCCCACACACTGAAACACCTACCCCACACACTGAGACATATCCCCACACACTTAGACCCCTTCCCTACACAATGAAGCAAATCCCCACACACTGAAACCCCTTCCCCACACACACTGAAACACCATCCCCACACACTGAAACTCCTTCCCCACACACTGAAACCCCTTCCGCACACAGTGAAACCTTACCCCACACACTGAAACCCCTTCCCCACACACTGAAACACATCCCCACACACTGAATCCCCTTCCCCACACACTGAAACACCTTCCCCACACACTGAAACACATTCCCCACACACTGAAACACCTTCCCCATACACTGAAACACCTTCCCCACACACTGAAACACCTTCCCCACACACTGACACACCTTCCCCATACACTGAAACACCTTCCCCACATACTGAAACCCCTCCGCACACACTGAAACACCTTCCTCACACACTGAAACCCTTCCCCACACACTGAAACACCTTCCCCACACACTGAAACACTTCCCCACACACTGAAACACCTTCCCCACAAACTGCAACACATTCCCACAAACTGAAACACCTTCCCCACACACTGAAACACCTTCCCCATACACTGAAACACCTTCCCCACATACTGAAACCCCTCCTCACACACTGAAACCCTTCCCCACACAGTGAAACCACTTCCCCACACACTGAAACCCTTCCCCAAACACTGAAACCCATTCACCACACACTGAAACACATTCGAACACACTGAAACCCTTCCTAACACACAGAATCAAAATCCCCACACACTGCAACCCCTTCCCCGCATACTGAAACCCCTTCCCCACACACTGAAACACCTCCCCACTCACTGAAACCCCTTCCCCACACACTGAAACACCTTCCCCACGCAACAAAACACCTTCCCCACACACTGAAACCCCTTCCGCACACGCTGAAACACCTTCCCCACACACTGAAACCCTTCCCCACACACTGAAACACCTTTCCCACACACTGAAACACCTCCCACACACAGTAGCACCTTCCCCACACACTGGAAAGCCTACCCCACACACTGAAACCCCGTCCCCACACACTGAAACACCTTTCCCACAAACTGAAACGCCATCCCCACACACTGCAACTCATCGCCACACACTGAAACACATTCCCCACACGCTGAAACCCCTTCCCCACTCACTGTAAACGTTCCCAAAACACTGATACTCATTCACCACACACTGAAACACATTCCCAACACACTGAAACGCTTCCAAACACACTGAAACACATTCCCCACACACTGAAAACCCTTCTCCACACACTGAAATACCTTCTGCACACACTGAAACACCTTCCCCACACACTGAAACTCCTTCCGCACACACTGAAACACCTTCCTCACACACTGAAAACCTTCCCCACACACTGAAACACCTTCCCCACACACTGAAACACTTCCCCACACACTGAAACTCCTTCCCCACAAACTGCAACACATTCCCACAAACAGAAACACCTTCCCCACACAGTGAAACCCCTTCCCCACACACTGAAACCCTTCCCCAAACACTGAAACCCATTCACCACACACTGAAACACATTCGACACACACTGAAACCCTTCCTAACACACAGAATCACAATCCCCACACACAGAAACCCCTTCCCCACACACTGAAACCCCTTCCTCACACACTGAAACACCTTCCCCACACACTGCAACCCCTTCCCCACACACTGAAACACCTTCCCCACGCAACAGAACACCTTCCCCACACAATGAAACCCCTTCCGCACACGCTGAAACACCTTCCCCACACACTGAAGCCCTTCCCCACACACTGAAACACCTTTCCCACACACTGAAACACCTCCCACACACAGTAGCACCTTCCCCACACACTGGAAACCCTACCCCACACACTGAAACCCCTTCCCCACACAGTGAAACACCTTCCCCACACACTGAAACGCCATCCCCACACACTGCAACACATCGCCACACACTGAAACGCCATCCCCACACACTGCAACACATCGCCACACACTGAAACACATTCCCCAAACGCTGAAACACCTTCCCCACACACTGTAAACGTTCCCAAAACACTGATACTCATTCGCCACACACTGAAACACATTCCCAACACATTGAAACCCTTCCAAACACACAGAAACACATTCCCCACACACTAAAAACCCTTCCCCGCACGCTGAAATACCTTCTGCACACACTGAAACACCTTCCCCACACACTGAAACCCCTTCCCCACACACTGAAGCCCCTTCCGCACATACTGAAACACCTTCCCCACACACTGAAACCCCTTCCCCACACACTGAAACCCCTTCCGCACACAGTGAAAACCTTCCCCACACACTGAAACACATTCCCCACACACTGAGACACATCCACACACACTTAAACCCCTTCCCTACGCAATGAAACAACTCCCCACACACTGAAACCCCTTCCCCACACACATTGAAACACCTTCCCCACACACTGAAAGTCCTTCCCCACACACTGAAACCCCTTCCGCACACAGTGAAACCCTTCCCCACACACTGAAACCCCTTCCCCACACCATGAAACACATCCCCACACACTGAAACCCCTTCCCCACACACTGAAGCCCCTTCCGCACATACTGAAACACCTTCCCCACACACTGAAACCCCTTCCCCACACACTGAAACCCCTTCCGCACACAGTGAAAACCTTCCCCACACACTGAAACACATTCCCCACACACTGAGACACATCCACACACACTTAAACCCCTTCCCTACGCAATGAAACAACTCCCCACACACTGAAACCCCTTCCCCACACACATTGAAACACCTTCCCCACACACTGAAACACCTTCCCCACGCAACAGAACACCTTCCCCACACACTGAAGCCCCTTCCGCACATACTGAAACACCTTCCCCACACACTGAAACCCCTTCCCCACACACTGAAACACCTTCCCCACGCAACAGAACACCTTCCCCACACACTGAAAGACCTTCCGCACACGCTGAAACACCTTCCCCACACACTGAAACCCTTCCCCACACACTGAAACACCTTTCCCACACACTGAAACACCTCCCACACACAGTAGCACCTTCCCCACACACTGGAAACCCTACCCCACACACTGAAACCCCTTCCCCACACACTGAAACACCTTCCCCACACACTGAAACGCCATCCCCACACACTGCAACACATCGCCAGACACTGAAACACATTCCCCACACGCTGAAACCCCTTCCCCACACACTGTAAACGTTCCCAAAACACTGATACTCATTCACCACACACTGAAACACATTCCCAACACACTGAAACCCTTCCAAACACACTGAAACACATTCCCCACACACTGAAAACCCTTCCCCACACACTGAAATACCTTCTGCACACACTGAAACACCTTCCCCACACACTGAAACTCCTTCCGCACACACTGAAACACTTCCTCACACACTGAAACCCTTCCCCACACACTGACACACCTTCCCCACACACTGAAACACTTCCCCACACACTGAAACCCCTTCCCCACAAACTGCAACACATTCCCACAAACTGAAACACCTTCCCCACACAGTGAAACCCCTTCCCCACACACTGAAACCCTTCCCCAAACACTGAAACACATTCACCACACACTGAAACACATTCGCCACACACTGAAAACCTTCCTAACACACAGAATCACTATCCCCACACACAGAAACCCCTTCCCCACACACTGAAACCCCTTCCCCACACACTGAAACAACATCCCCACACACTGAAACCCCTTCCCCACACACTGAAACACCTTCCCCACGCAACAGAACACCTTCCCCACACACTGAAACCCCTTCTGCACACGCTGAAACACCTTCCCCACACACTGAAACGCCATCCCCACACACTGCAACACATCGCCACACACTGAAACACATTCCCCAAACGCTGAAACACCTTCCCCACACACTGTAAACGTTCCCAAAACACTGATACTCATTCGCCACACACTGAAACACATTCCCAACACATTGAAACCCTTCCAAACACACAGAAACACATTCCCCACACACTAAAAACCCTTCCCCGCACGCTGAAATACCTTCTGCACACACTGAAACACCTTCCCCACACACTGAAACCCCTTCCCCACACACTGAAGCCCCTTCCGCACATACTGAAACACCTTCCCCACACACTGAAACCCCTTCCCCACACACTGAAACCCCTTCCGCACACAGTGAAACCCCTTCCCCACACACTGAAACCCTTCCCCAAACACTGAAACCCATTCACCACACACTGAAACACATTCGCCCCACACTGAAACCCTTCCTAACACACAGAATCACAATCCCCACACACAGAAACCCCTTCCCCACACACTGAAACCCCTTCCCCACACACTGTAAACGTTCCCAAAACACTGATACTCATTCACCACACACTGAAACACATTCCCAACACACTGAAACCCTTCCATACACACTGAAACACATTCCCCACACACTGAAAACTCTTCCCCACACACTGAAATACCTTCTGCACACACTGAAACACCTTCCCCACACACTGAAACTCCTTCCGCACACACTGAAACACCTTCCTCACACACTGAAACCCTTCCCCACACACTGAAACACCTTCCCCACACACTGCAACACCTTCCCCACACACTGAAACTCCTTCCCCACAAACTGCAACACATTCCCACAAACTGAAACACCTTCCCCACACAGTGAACCCCGTTCCCCACACACTGAAACCCTTCCCCAAACACTGAAACACATTCACCACACACTGAAACACATTCGCCACACACTGAAACCCTTCCTAACACACAGAATCACTATCCCCACACACAGAAACCCCTTCCCCACACACTGAAACACCTTCCCCACACACTGAAACACCTTCCCCACACACTGAAACCCCTTCCCCACACACTGAAACACCTTCCCCACGCAACAGAACACCTTCCCCACACACTGAAACCCCTTCTGCACACGCTGAAACACCTTCCCCACACACTGAAACCCTTCCCCACACACTGAAACACCTTTCCCACACACTGAAACACCTCCCACACACAGTGGCACCTTCCCCACACACTGGAAACCCTACCCCACACACTGAAACCCCTTCCCCACTCACTGAAACACCTTCCCCACACACTGAAACGCCATCCCCACACACTGCAGCACATCGCCACACACTGAAACACATTCCCCAAACGCTGAAATACCTTACACTGTAAACGTTCCCAAAATACTGATACTCATTCGCCACACACTGAAACACATTCCCAACACATTGAAACCCTTCCAAACACACGGAAACACATTCCCCACACACTGAAAACCCTTCCCCGCACGCTGAAATACCTTCTGCACACACTGAAACACCTTCCCCACACACTGAAACCCCTTCCCCACACACTGAAGCCCCTTCCGCACATACTGAAACACCTTCCCCACACACTGAAACCCCTTCCCCACACACTGAAACCCCTTCCGCACACAGTGAAAACCTTCCCCACACACTGAAACACATTCCCCACACACTGAGACACATCCACACACACTTAAACCCCTTCCCTACACAATGAAACAACTCCCCACACACTGAAACCCCTTCCCCACACACTGAAAGTCCTTCCCCACACACTGAAACCCCTTCCGCACACAGTGAAACCCCTTCCCCACACACTGAAACCCCTTCCCCACACCATGAAACACATCCCCACACACTGAAACCCCTTCCCCACATACTGAAACACCTACCCCACAAACTGAAACACCATCCCCACAAAGTGAAACCCCTTCGCCACACACTGAAACCCTTCCCCAAACACTGAAACCCATTCACCACACACTGAAACACATTCGCCCCAAACTGAAACCCTTCCTAACACACAGAATCACAATCCCCACACACAGAAACCCCTTCCCCACACACTGAAACACCTTCCCCACACACTGAAACCCCTTCCCCACACACTGAAACACCTTCCCCACGCAACAGAACACCTTCCCCACACACTGAAAGACCTTCCGCACACGCTGAAACACCTTCCCCACACACTGAAACCCTTCCCCACACACTGAAACACCTTTCCCACACACTGAAACACCTCCCACACACAGTAGCACCTTCCCCACACACTGGAAACCCTACCCCACACACTGAAACCCCTTCCCCACACACTGAAACACCTTCCCCACACACTGAAACGCCATCCCCACACACTGCAACACATCGCCACACACTGAAACACATTCCCCACACGCTGAAACCCCTTCCCCACACACTGTAAACGTTCCCAAAACACTGATACTCATTCACCACACACTGAAACACATTCCCAACACACTGAAACCCTTCCAAACACACTGAAACACATTCCCCACACACTGAAAACCCTTCCCCACACACTGAAATACCTTCTGCACACACTGAAACACCTTCCCCACACACTGAAACTCCTTCCGCACACACTGAAACACTTCCTCACACACTGAAACCCTTCCCCACACACTGACACACCTTCCCCACACACTGAAACACTTCCCCACACACTGAAACCCCTTCCCCACAAACTGCAACACATTCCCACAAACTGAAACACCTTCCCCACACAGTGAAACCCCTTCCCCACACACTGAAACCCTTCCCCAAACACTGAAACACATTCACCACACACTGAAACACATTCGCCACACACTGAAAACCTTCCTAACACACAGAATCACTATCCCCACACACAGAAACCCCTTCCCCACACACTGAAACCCCTTCCCCACACACTGAAACAACTTCCCCACACACTGAAACCCCTTCCCCACACACTGAAACACCTTCCCCACGCAACAGAACACCTTCCCCACACACTGAAACCCCTTCTGCACACGCTGAAACACCTTCCCCACACACTGAAACGCCATCCCCACACACTGCAACACATCGCCACACACTGAAACACATTCCCCAAACGCTGAAACACCTTCCCCACACACTGTAAACGTTCCCAAAACACTGATACTCATTCGCCACACACTGAAACACATTCCCAACACATTGAAACCCTTCCAAACACACAGAAACACATTCCCCACACACTAAAAACCCTTCCCCGCACGCTGAAATACCTTCTGCACACACTGAAACACCTTCCCCACACACTGAAACCCCTTCCCCACACACTGAAGCCCCTTCCGCACATACTGAAACACCTTCCCCACACACTGAAACCCCTTCCCCACACACTGAAACCCCTTCCGCACACAGTGAAAACCTTCCCCACACACTGAAACACATTCCCCACACACTGAGACACATCCACACACACTTAAACCCCTTCCCTACGCAATGAAACAACTCCCCACACACTGAAACCCCTTCCCCACACACATTGAAACACCTTCCCCACACACTGAAAGTCCTTCCCCACACACTGAAACCCCTTCCGCACACAGTGAAACCCTTCCCCACACACTGAAACCCCTTCCCCACACCATGAAACACATCCCCACACACTGAAACCCCTTCCCCACACACTGAAGCCCCTTCCGCACATACTGAAACACCTTCCCCACACACTGAAACCCCTTCCCCACACACTGAAACCCCTTCCGCACACAGTGAAAACCTTCCCCACACACTGAAACACATTCCCCACACACTGAGACACATCCACACACACTTAAACCCCTTCCCTACGCAATGAAACAACTCCCCACACACTGAAACCCCTTCCCCACACACATTGAAACACCTTCCCCACACACTGAAAGTCCTTCCCCACACACTGAAACCCCTTCCGCACACAGTGAAACCCTTCCCCACACACTGAAACCCCTTCCCCACACCATGAAACACATCCCCACACACTGAAACCCCTTCCCCACATACTGAAACACCTACCCCACAAACCGAAACACCATCCCCACAAAGTGAAACCTCTTCCCCACACACTGAAACCCTTCCCCAAACACTGAAACCCATTCACCACACACTGAAACACATTCGCCCCACACTGAAACCCTTCCTAACACACAGAATCACAATCCCCACACACAGAAACCCCTTCCCCACACACTGAAACACCTTCCCCACACACTGAAACCCCTTCCCCACACACTGAAACACCTTCCCCACGCAACAGAACACCTTCCCCACACACTGAAAGACCTTCCGCACACGCTGAAACACCTTCCCCACACACTGAAACCCTTCCCCACACACGGAAACACCTTTCCCACACACTGAAACACCTCCCACACACAGTAGCACCTTCCCCACACACTGGAAACCCTACCGCACACACTGAAACCCCTTCCCCACACACTGAAACACCTTCCCCACACACTGAAACGCCATCCCCACACACTGCAACACATCGCCACACACTGAAACACATTCCCCACACGCTGAAACCCCTTCCCCACACACTGTAAACGTTCCCAAAACACTGATACTCATTCACCACACACTGAAACACATTCCCAACACACTGAAACCCTTCCAAACACACTGAAACACATTCCCCACACACTGAAAACCCTTCCCCACACACTGAAACACCTTTCCCACACACTGAAACACCTCCCACACACAGTAGCACCTTCCCCACACACTGGAAACCCTACCCCACACACTGAAACCCCTTCCCCACACACTGAAACACCTTCCCCACACACTGAAACGCCATCCCCACACACTGCAACACATCGCCACACACTGAAACACATTCCCCACACGCTGAAACCCCTTCCCCACACACTGTAAACGTTCCCAAAACACTGATACTCATTCACCACACACTGAAACACATTCCCAACACACTGAAACCCTTCCAAACACACTGAAACACATTCCCCACACACTGAAAACCCTTCCCCACACACTGAAATACCTTCTGCACACACTGAAACACCTTCCCCACACACTGAAACTCCTTCCCCACACACTGAAACACCTTCCCCACACACTGAAACGCCATCCCCACACACTGCAACACATCGCCACACACTGAAACACATTCCCCACACGCTGAAACCCCTTCCCCACACACTGTAAACGTTCCCAAAACACTGATACTCATTCACCACACACTGAAACACATTCCCAACACACTGAAACCCTTCCAAACACACTGAAACACATTCCCCACACACTTAAAACCCTTCCCCACACACTGAAATACCTTCTGCACACACTGAAACACCTTCCCCACACACTGAAACCCCTTCCGCACACACTGAAACACCTTCCTCACACACTGAAACACATTCCCCACACAGTGAAACCACTTCCCCACACAGTGAAACACCTTCCCCACACACTGAAACGCCACCCCCACACACTGCAACACATCGCCACACACTGAAACACATTCACCGCTCATTGAAACACATTCCCCACACACTGAAAACCTTCCAAACACACTGAAACACATTCCCCACACACTGAAACCCCTTCCCCACACACTGAAATCCCTTCTGCACACACTGAAACACCTTACCCACACACTGAATCCCCTTCCCCAAACACACTGAAACACATTCCCCACAGACTGAAAACCCTTCCCCACACACTGAAATACCTTCTGCACACACTGAAACACCTTCCCCACACACTGAAACTCCTTCCGCACACACTGAAACACCTTCCTCACACACTGA
Source organism: Heterodontus francisci (assembly GCF_036365525.1). Taxonomy (NCBI): domain Eukaryota; kingdom Metazoa; phylum Chordata; class Chondrichthyes; order Heterodontiformes; family Heterodontidae; genus Heterodontus; species Heterodontus francisci. Next base: position 1,008,727 of record NW_027140731.1, read on the forward strand.
AACCCTTCCCCACACACTGAAACACCTTCCCCACACACTGAAACACTTCCCCACACACTGAAACTCCTTCCCCACAAACTGCAACACATTCCCACAAACTGAAACACCTTCCCCACACAGTGAAACCCTTTCCCCACACACTGAAACCCTTCCCCAAACACTGAAACACATTCACCACACACTGAAACACATTCGCCACACACTGAAACCCTTCCTAACACACAGAATCACTATCCCCACACACAGAAACCCCTTCCCCACACACTGAAACCCCTTCCCCACACACTGAAACCCCTTCCCCACACACTGAAACCCCTTCCCCACTCACTGAAACACCTTCCCCACGCAACAGAACACCTTCCCCACACACTGAAACCCCTTCTGCACACGCTGAAACACCTTCCCCACACACTGAAACCCTTCCCCACACACTGAAACACCTTTCCCACACACTGAAACACCTCCCACACACAGTGGCACCTTCCCCACACACTGGAAACCCTACCCCACACACTGAAACCCCTTCCCCACTCACTGAAACACCTTCCCCACACACTGAAACGCCATCCCCACACACTGCAACACATCGCCACACACTGAAACACATTCCCCAAACGCTGAAACACCTTCCCCACACACTGTAAACGTTCCCAAAACACTGATACTCATTCGCCACACACTGAAACACATTCCCAACACATTGAAACCCTTCCAAACACACAGAAACACATTCCCCACACACTGAAAACCCTTCCCTGCACGCTGAAATACCTTCTGCACACACTGAAACACCTTCCCCACACACTGAAACCCCTTCCCCACACACTGAAGCCCCTTCTGCACAGACTGAAACACCTTCCCCACACACTGAAACCCCTTCCCCACACACTGAAACCCCTTCCGCACACAGTGAAAACCTTCCCCACACACTGAAACACCTTCCCCACACACTGAGACACATCCACACACACTTAAACCCCTTCCCTACACAATGAAACAACTCCCCTCACACTGAAACCCCTTCCCCACACACATTGAAACACCTTCCCCACACACTGAAAGCCCTTCCCCACACACTGTAACCCCTTCCGCACACAGTGAAACCCTTCCCCACACACTGAAACCCCTTCCCCACACACTGAAACACATCCCCACACACTGAAACCCCTTCCCCACATACTGAAACACCTACCCCACACACTGAAACACCTTCCCCACACACTGAAACACCTTCCCCACACACTGAAACCCCTTCCACACACACTGAAACCACTTCCCCACACACTGAAACACCTTCCCCACACACTGAAACAACTTCCCCACACACTGAAGCCCCCACCCCACACACTGAAACAACTTCCTCATACACTGAAACACCTTCCCCACACACTGAAACACTTCCCCACACACTGAAACTCCTTCCCCACAAACTGCAACACATCCCCACGCACTGAAACACCTTCTCCACACTATAAAACCCCTTCCCCACACACTGAAACCCATCCCCAAACACTGAAACACATTGACCACACACAGAATCAAAATCCCCACACACTGAAACCCCTTCCCCACACACTGAAAACCCTTCCCCATTCACTGAAACACCTTCCCCGCACACCAAAACCCCTTCCGCACACAATTCAACTCATCCCCACACACTGAAACACATCGCCACACACTGAAACCCATCCCCACACACTGAAACACCTTCCCCACACACTGAAACGCCATCCCCACACACTGCAACACATCGCCACACACTGAAACACATTCCCCACACGCTGAAACCCCTTCCCCACGCACTGTAAACCGTCCCAAAACACTGATACTCATTCACCACACACTGAAACACATTCCCCACACACTGAAACCCTTCCAAACACACTTGAAACACATTCCCCAAACGCTGAAACCCCTTCCCCACTCACTGAAATCCCTTCTGCACACACTGAAACACCTTCCCCAAACACCGAAACCCCTTCCCCACACACTGAAGCCCCTTCCGCACACACTGAAACACCTTCCACACACAGTGAAAACCTTCCCCACACACTGAAACTCATACCCCACACACTGAGACATATCCCCACACACTTAGACCCCTTCCCTACAAAATGAAACAAATCCAAACACACTGAAACCCCTTCCCCACGCACACTGAAACACCTTCCCCACACTCTGAAAGTCCTTCCCCACACACTGAAACCCCTTCCGCACACAGTGAAACCCTTCCCCACACACTGAAACCCCTTCCCCACACACTGAAACACATCCCCACACACTGAAACCCCTTCCCCACACACTGAAACACCTTCCCCACACACTGAAACACCTTCCCCATACACTGAAACACCTTCCCCACACACTGAAACACCTTCCCCACACACTGAAACACCTTCCTCACACACTGAAACCATTCCCCACACACTGAAACACCTTCCCCACAAACAGAAACACCTTCCCCACACACTGAAACCCCTTCCACACACACTGAAACCCCTTCCCCACACACTGAAACACCTTCCCCACACACTGAGACAACTTCCCCACACACTGAAGCCCCTTCCCCACACACTGAAACAACTTCCCCATACACTGAAACACCTTCCCCACACACTGAAACCCCTTCCACACACACTGAAACACCTTCGCCACACACTGAAACCATTCCCCACACACTGAAACACCTTCCCCACACACTGAAACACTTCCCCACACACTGAAACTCCTTCCCCACAAACTGCAACACATCCCCACGCTCTGAAACACCTTCCCCACACTCTAAAACCCCTTCCCCACACACTGAAACCCATCCCCAAACACTGAAACACATTGACCACACACTGAAACACATTCCCCACACACTGAAACCCTTCCAAACACACAGAATCAAAATCCCCACACACTGAAACCCCTTCCCCACACACTGAAAACCCTTCCCCATTCACTGAAACACCTTCCCCACACACCAAAACCCCTTCCGCACACAATGCAACTCATCCCCACACACTGAAACCCATCGCCACACACTGAAACACATTCGCCCCACACTGAAACCCTTCCTAACACACAGAATCACAATCCCCACACACAGAAACCCCTTCCCCACACACTGAAACACCTTCCCCACACACTGAAACCCCTTCCCCACACACTGAAACACCTTCCCCACGCAACAGAACACCTTCCCCACACACTGAAAGACCTTCCGCACACGCTGAAACACCTTCCCCACACACTGAAACCCTTCCCCACACACGGAAACACCTTTCCCACACACTGAAACACCTCCCACACACAGTAGCACCTTCCCCACACACTGGAAACCCTACCGCACACACTGAAACCCCTTCCCCACACACTGAAACACCTTCCCCACACACTGAAACGCCATCCCCACACACTGCAACACATCGCCACACACTGAAACACATTCCCCACACGCTGAAACCCCTTCCCCACACACTGTAAACGTTCCCAAAACACTGATACTCATTCACCACACACTGAAACACATTCCCAACACACTGAAACCCTTCCAAACACACTGAAACACATTCCCCACACACTGAAAACCCTTCCCCACACACTGAAACACCTTTCCCACACACTGAAACACCTCCCACACACAGTAGCACCTTCCCCACACACTGGAAACCCTACCCCACACACTGAAACCCCTTCCCCACACATTGAAACACCTTCCCCACACACTGAAACGCCATCCCCACACACTGCAACACATCGCCACACACTGAAACACATTCCCCACACGCTGAAACCCCTTCCCCACACACTGTAAACGTTCCCAAAACACTGATACTCATTCACCACACACTGAAACACATTCCCAACACACTGAAACCCTTCCAAACACACTGAAACACATTCCCCACACACTGAAAACCCTTCCCCACACACTGAAATACCTTCTGCACACACTGAAACACCTTCCCCACACACTGAAACTCCTTCCCCACACACTGAAACACCTTCCCCACACACTGAAACGCCATCCCCACACATTGCAACACATCGCCACACACTGAAACACATTCCCCACACGCTGAAACCCCTTCCCCACACACTGTAAACGTTCCCAAAACACTGATACTCATTCACCACACACTGAAACACATTCCCAACACACTGAAACCCTTCCAAACACACTGAAACACATTCCCCACACACTTAAAACCCTTCCCCACACACTGAAATACCTTCTGCACACACTGAAACACCTTCCCCACACACTGAAACCCCTTCCGCACACACTGAAACACCTTCCTCACACACTGAAACACATTCCCCACACAGTGAAACCACTTCCCCACACAGTGAAACACCTTCCCCACACACTGAAACGCCACCCCCACACACTGCAACACATCGCCACACACTGAAACACATTCACCGCTCATTGAAACACATTCCCCACACACTGAAACCCTTCCAAACACACTGAAACACATTCCCCACACACTGAAACCCCTTCCCCACACACTGAAATCCCTTCTGCACACACTGAAACACCTTACCAACACACTGAATCCCCTTCCCCAAACACACTGAAACACATTCCCCACAGACTGAAAACCCTTCCCCACACACTGAAATACCTTCTGCACACACTGAAACACCTTCCCCACACACTGAAACTCCTTCCGCACACACTGAAACACCTTCCTCACACACTGAAACCCTTCCCCACACACTGAAACACCTTCCCCACACACTGAAACACTTCCCCACACACTGAAACTCCTTCCCCACAAACTGCAACACATTCCCACAAACTGAAACACCTTCCCCACACAGTGAAACCCTTTCCCCACACACTGAAACCCTTCCCCAAACACTGAAACACATTCACCACACACTGAAACACATTCGCCACACACTGAAACCCTTCCTAACACACAGAATCACTATCCCCACACACAGAAACCCCTTCCCCACACACTGAAACCCCTTCCCCACACACTGAAACCCCTTCCCCACACACTGAAACCCCTTCCCCACTCACTGAAACACCTTCCCCACGCAACAGAACACCTTCCCCACACACTGAAACCCCTTCTGCACACGCTGAAACACCTTCCCCACACACTGAAACCCCTTCCCCACACACTGAAACACCTTTCCCACACACTGAAACACCTCCCACACACAGTGGCACCTTCCCCACACACTGGAAACCCTACCCCACACACTGAAACCCCTTCCCCACTCACTGAAACACCTTCCCCACACACTGAAACGCCATCCCCACACACTGCAACACATCGCCACACACTGAAACACATTCCCCAAACGCTGAAACACCTTCCCCACACACTGTAAACGTTCCCAAAACACTGATACTCATTCGCCACACACTGAAACACATTCCCAACACATTGAAACCCTTCCAAACACACAGAAACACATTCCCCACACACTGAAAACCCTTCCCTGCACGCTGAAATACCTTCTGCACACACTGAAACACCTTCCCCACACACTGAAACCCCTTCCCCACACACTGAAGCCCCTTCCGCACAGACTGAAACACCTTCCCCACACACTGAAACCCCTTCCCCACACACTGAAACCCCTTCCGCACACAGTGAAAACCTTCCCCACACACTGAAACACCTTCCCCACACACTGAGACACATCCACACACACTTAAACCCCTTCCCTACACAATGAAACAACTCCCCTCACACTGAAACCCCTTCCCCACACACATTGAAACACCTTCCCCACACACTGAAAGCCCTTCCCCACACACTGTAACCCCTTCCGCACACAGTGAAACCCTTCCCCACACACTGAAACCCCTTCCCCACACACTGAAACACATCCCCACACACTGAAACCCCTTCCCCACATACTGAAACACCTACCCCACACACTGAAACACCTTCCCCACACACTGAAACACCTTCCCCACACACTGAAACCCCTTCTACACACACTGAAACCACTTCCCCACACACTGAAACACCTTCCCCACACACTGAAACAACTTCCCCACACACTGAAGCCCCCACCCCACACACTGAAACAACTTCCTCATACACTGAAACACCTTCCCCACACACTGAAACACTTCCCCACACACTGAAACTCCTTCCCCACAAACTGCAACACATCCCCACGCACTGAAACACCTTCTCCACACTATAAAACCCCTTCCCCACACACTGAAACCCATCCCCAAACACTGAAACACATTGACCACACACAGAATCAAAATCCCCACACACTGAAACCCCTTCCCCACACACTGAAAACCCTTCCCCATTCACTGAAACACCTTCCCCGCACACCAAAACCCCTTCCGCACACAATTCAACTCATCCCCACACACTGAAACACATCGCCACACACTGAAACCCATCCCCACACACTGAAACACCTTCCCCACACACTGAAACGCCATCCCCACACACTGCAACACATCGCCACACACTGAAACACATTCCCCACACGCTGAAACCCCTTCCCCACGCACTGTAAACCGTCCCAAAACACTGATACTCATTCACCACACACTGAAACACATTCCCCACACACTGAAACCCTTCCAAACACACTTGAAACACATTCCCCAAACGCTGAAACCCCTTCCCCACTCACTGAAATCCCTTCTGCACACACTGAAACACCTTCCCCAAACACCGAAACCCCTTCCCCACACACTGAAGCCCCTTCCGCACACACTGAAACACCTTCCACACACAGTGAAAACCTTCCCCACACACTGAAACACATACCCCACACACTGAGACATATCCCCACACACTTAGACCCCTTCCCTACAAAATGAAACAAATCCAAACACACTGAAACCCCTTCCCCACGCACACTGAAACACCTTCCCCACACTCTGAAAGTCCTTCCCCACACACTGAAACCCCTTCCGCACACAGTGAAACCCTTCCCCACACACTGAAACCCCTTCCCCACACACTGAAACACATCCCCACACACTGAAACCCCTTCCCCACACACTGAAACACCTTCCCCACACACTGAAACACCTTCCCCATACACTGAAACACCTTCCCCACACACTGAAACACCTTCCCCACACACTGAAACACCTTCCTCACACACTGAAACCCTTCCCCACACACTGAAACACCTTCCCCACACACAGAAACACCTTCCCCACACACTGAAACCCCTTCCACACACACTGAAACCCCTTCCCCACACACTGAAACACCTTCCCCACACACTGAGACAACTTCCCCACACACTGAAGCCCCTTCCCCACACACTGAAACAACTTCCCCATACACTGAAACACCTTCCCCACACACTGAAACCCCTTCCACACACACTGAAACACCTTCGCCACACACTGAAACCATTCCCCACACACTGAAACACCTTCCCCACACACTGAAACACTTCACCACACACTGAAACTCCTTCCCCACAAACTGCAACACATCCCCACGCTCTGAAACACCTTCCCCACACTCTAAAACCCCTTCCCCACACACTGAAACCCATCCCCAAACACTGAAACACATTGACCACACACTGAAACACATTCCCCACACACTGAAACCCTTCCAAACACACAGAATCAAAATCCCCACACACTGAAACCCCTTCCCCACACACTGAAAACCCTTCCCCATTCACTGAAACACCTTCCCCACACACCAAAACCCCTTCCGCACACAATGCAACTCATCCCCACACACTGAAACCCATCGCCACACACTGAAACACATCCCCACACACTGAAACACCTTCCCCACACACTGAAACGCCATCCCCACACACTGCAACACATCGCCACACACTGAAACACATTCCCCACACGCTGAAACCCCTTCCCGGCACACTGTAAACCGTCCCAAAACACTGATACTCATTCACCACACACTGAAACACATTCCCCACACACTGAAACCTTCCAAACACACTTGAAACACATTCCCCACACACTGAAACCCCTTCCCCACACACTGAAATCCCTTCTGCACACACTGAAACACCTTCCCCACACACTGAAAACCCTTCCCCACACACTGATGCCCCTTCCGCACACCCTGAAACACCTTCCCCATACACTGAAACTCCTTCCCCACACACAGAAACCCCTTCCACACACAGTGAAAACCTTCCCCACACACTGAAACACCTACCCCACACACTGAGACATATCCCCACACACTTAGACCCCTTCCCTACACAATGAAACAAATCCCCACACACTGAAACCCCTTCCCCACACACACTGAAACACCTTCCCCACACACTGAAACTCCTTCCCCACACACTGAAACCCCTTCCGCACACAGTGAAACCCTTCCCCACACACTGAAACCCCTTCCACACACACTGAAACACATCCCCACACACTGAAACCCCTTCCCCACACACTGAAACACCTTCCCCACACACTGAAACACCTTCCCCACACACTGAAACACCTTCCCCATACACTGAAACACCTTCCCCACGCACTGAAACACCTTCCCCACACACTGAAACACCTTCCCCATACACTGAAACACCTTCCCCACACACTGAAACACCTTCCCCACACACTGAAACACCTTCCCCAAACACTGAAACACCTTTCGCACACACTGAAACACCTTCTTCACACACTGAAACCCTTCCCCACACACTGAAACACCTTCCCCACACACTGAAACACCTTCCCCACACACTGAAACACCTTCCCCATACACTGAAACACCTTCCCCACACACTGAAATACCTTCCCCACACACTGAAACACCTTCCCCATACACTGAAACACCTTCCCCACACACTGAAACACCTTCCCCACACACTGAAACACCTTCCCCAAACACTGAAACACCTTCCCCACACACTGAAACCCCTTCCGCACACACTGAAACACCTTCTTCACACACTGAAACCCTTCCCCACACACTGAAACACCTTCCCCACACACTGAAACACTTCCCCACAAACAGAAACCCCTTCCCCCCAAACTGCAACACATTCCCAAAAACTGAAACACCTTCCCCACACAGTGAAACCCCTTCCCCACACACTGAAACCCTTCCCCAAACACTGAAACCCATTCAACACATACTGAAACACATTCGCCACATACTGAAACCCTACCTAACACACAGAATCAAAATCCCCACACACTGACACCCCTTCCCCACAGAATGAAACCCCTTTCCCACACACTGAAACACCTTCCCCACACACTGAAACCCCTTCCCCACACACTGAAACACCTTCCCCACGCAACAAAACACCTTCCCCACACACTGAAACCCCTTCCGCACACGCTGAAACACCTTCCCCACACACTGAAACCCTTCCCCACACACTGAAACACCTTTCCCACACACTGAAACACCTCCCACACACAGTAGCACCTTCCCCACACACTGGAAAGCCTACCCCACACACTGAAACCCCTTCCCCAAGCACTGAAACACCTTCCCCACACACTGAAACGCCATCCCCACACACTGCAACACATCGCCACACACTGAAACACATTCCCCACTTGCTGAAACCCCTTCCCCACACACTGTAAACGTTCGCAAAACACTGATACTCATTCACCATACACTGAAACACATTCCCAACGCTCTGAAACCCTTCCAAACACACTGAAACACATTCCCCACACTCTGAAAACCCTTCCCCACACACTGAAATACCTTCTGCACACACTGAAGCACCTTCCCCACACACTGAAACTCCTTCCGCACACACTGAAACACCTTCCTCACACACTGAAACCCCTTCCCCACACACTGAAACACCTTCCCCATACACTGAAACACATTCCCCACACACTGAAACACCTTCCCCACACACTGAAACACCTTCCCCATACACTGAAACACCTTCCCCACACACTGAAACCCCTTCCGCACACACTGAAACACCTTCTTCACACACTGAAACCCTTCCCCCACACTGAAACACTTCCCCACACACATAAACCCCTTCCCCACAAACTGCAACACATTCCGAAAAACTGAAACACCTTCCCCACACAGTGAAACCCCTTCCCCACACACTGAAACCCTTCCCCAAACACTGAAACCCATTCACCACACACTGAAACACATTCGCCACACACTGAAACCCTTCCTAACACACAGAATCAAAATCCCCACACACTGAAACCCCTTCCCCACAGACTGAAACCCCTTCCCCACACACTGAAACACCTTCCGCACACACTGAAACCGCTTCCCCACACACTGAAACACCTTCCCCACGCAACAAAACACCTTCCCCACACACTGAAACCACTTCCGCACACGCTGAAACACCTTCCCCACACACTGAAACACCTTTCCCACACACTGAAACACATCCCACACACAGTAGCACCTTCCCCACACACTGGAAAGCCTACCCCACACACTGAAACTCCTTACCCAAGCACTGAAACACCTTCCCCACACACTGAAACGCTATCCCCACACACTGCAACACATCGTCACACACTGAAACACATTCCCCACAAGCTGAAACCCCTTCCCCACACACTGTAAACGTTCCCAAAACACTGATACTCATTCACCACACATTGAACCACATTCCCAACACTCTGAAACCCTTCCAAACACACTGAAACACATTCCCCACACACTGAAAACCCTTCCCCACACACTGAAATACCTTCTGCACACACGGAAACACCTTCCCCACACACTGAAACTCCTTCCGCACACACTGAAACACCTTCCTCACACACTGAAACCCCTTCCCCACACACTGAAACACCTTCCCCACACACTGAAACACTTCCCCACACACTGAAACTCCTTCCCCACAAACTGCAACACATTCCCACAAACTGAAACACCTTCCCCACTCAGTGAAACCCCTTCCCCACACACTGAAACCCTTCCCCAAACACTGAAACACATTCAACACACACTGAAACACATTCGCCACACACTGAAACCCTTCCTAACACACAGAATCACAATCCCCACACACAGAAACCCCTTCCCCACACACTGAAACCCCTACCCCACACACTGAAACACCTTCCCCACACACTGAAACCCCTTCCCCACACACTGAAACACCTTCCCCACACACTGAAACCCCTTCCGCACACGCTGAAACATCTTCCCCACACACTGAAACCCTACCCCACACACTGAAACCCCTTCCCCACATACTGAAACACCTTCCCCACACACTGAAACGCCATCCCCACACAATGCAACACATCGCCACACACTGCAACACATTCCCCACACGCTGAAACACCTTCCCCACACACTGTAAACGTTCCCAAAACACTGATACTCATTCGCCACACACTGAAACACATTCCCAACACACTGAAACCCGTCCAAACACACTGAAGCACATTCCCCACACACTGAAAACCCTTCCCCATACACTGAAATACCTTCTGCACACACTGAAACACCTTCCCCACACACTGAAGTCCCTTCTGCACATACTGAAACACCTTCCCCACACACTGAAACCCCTTCCCCACACACTGAAACCCCTTCCGCACACAGTGAAAACCTTCCCCAAACACTGAAACACCTTCCGCACACACTGAGACACATCCCCACACACATAAACCCCTTCCCTACACAATGAAACAAATCCCCACACACTGAAACCGCTTCCCCACACACACTGAAACACCTTCCCCACACACTGAAACTCCTTCCGCACACACTGAAACACCTTCCTCACACACTGAAACCCCTTCCCCACACACTGAAACACCTTCCCCACACACTGAAACACATTCCCACACACTGAAACTCCTTCCCCACAAACTGCAACACATTCCCACAAACTGAAACACCTTCCCCACACAGTGAAACCCCTTCCCCACACACTGAAACCCTTCCCCAAACACTGAAACACATTCAACACACACTGAAACACATTCGCCACACACTGAAACCCTTCCTAACACACAGAATCACAATCCCCACACACAGAAACCCCTTCCCCACACACTGAAACCCCTACCCCACACACTGAAACACCTTCCCCACACACTGAAACCCCTTCCCCACACACTGAAACACCTTCCCCACACACTGAAACCCCTTCCGCACACGCTGAAACATCTTCCCCACACACTGAAACCCTACCCCACACACTGAAACCCCTTCCCCACACACTGAAACGCCATCCCCACACAATGCAACACATCGCCACACACTGCAACACATTCCCCACACGCTGAAACACCTTCCCCACACACTGTAAAGGTTCCCAAAACACTGATACTCATTCGCCACACACTGAAACACATTCCCAACACACTGAAACCCGTCCAAACACACTGAAGCACATTCCCCACACACTGAAAACCCTTCCCCATACACTGAAATACCTTCTGCACACACTGAAACACCTTCCCCACACACTGAAGTCCCTTCTGAACATACTGAAACACCTTCCCCACACACTGAAACCCCTTCCCCACACACTGAAACCCCTTCCGCACACAGTGAAAACCTTCCCCAAACACTGAAACATCTTCCGCACACACTGAGACACATCCCCACACACATAAACCCCTTCCCTACACAATGAAACAAATCCCCACACACTGAAACCGCTTCCCCACACACACTGAAACACCTTCCCCACACACTGAAACTCCTTCCCCACACACTGAAACCCCTTCCGCACACAGTGAAACCCTTCCCCACACACTGAAACCCCTTCCGCACACACTGAAACACATCCCCACACACTGAAACCCCTTCCCCACACACTGAAACACCTACCCCACACACTGAAACACCTTCCACACACACTGAAACACCTTCCCCACACACTGAAACCCCTTCCGCACACACTGAAACCCCTTCCCCACACACTGAAACACCTTCCCCACACACTGACACAACTTCCCCACAGACTGAAGCACCTTCCCCACACACTGAAGCAACTTCCCCAGACACTGAAACACCTTCCCCACACACTCAAAACCTTCCCCACACACTGAAACACCTTCCCCACACACTGAAACACTTCCCCACACACTGAAACTCCTTCCGCACAAACTGTAACACATCCCCACACACTGAAACACCTTCCCCACACTCTGAAACCCCTTCCCCACACACTGAAACCCTTCCCCAAACACTGAAACACATTCCCCACACACTTAAAACACATTCCCCACACACTGAAACCCTTCCAAACACACAGAATCAAAATCCCCACACACTGAAACACCTTCCCCACACACTGAAAACCATTCGCCATTCACTGAAACACCTTCCCCACACACCAAAACCCCTTCCGCACACAATGCAACTCATCCCCACACACTGAAACCCATCGCCACACACTGAAACCCAGCTCCACGCTCTGAAACACATTCCCCACACATTGAAACCCTTCCCCACACACTGCAACACATCTCCACACACTGAAACACATCCCCACCCACTGAAACACCTTCCCCACATACTGAAACCCCTTCCCCACACACTAAGGCACCATCCCCACACACTGAAACAACTTCCCCACACACTGAAATACCATCCCCACACAATGAAACACCTTTCCCACACACTTAAACCCCTTCCCCACATACTGAAACCCCATCCCCAGACACGTTAACACCTTCCACACATACTGAAACACCTTCCCCACACACTGAAATACCATCCCCACACACTGGAACACCTATCCCCAACCCTGAAACCCCTTCCCTACACACTGAAACACTTCCCCACACACTGAAACTCCTTCCCCAGACACTGGAAACCCTTCCACACACACTGAAACCCCTTCCCCACACACTGAAACACCTTCCCCACACACTGAAACCCCTTCCACACACACTGAAACACCTTCCCCACACACTGAAACACCTTCCGCATACAATGAAACCCATCCCCACACAATGAAACCCATCCCCACACACTGAAAACCATCCCCACACACTGAAACACCTTCCTCACACACTGAAACCCTTCCCGACACACTGAAACACATCCCCACACACTGAAACACATCCCCACACACTGAAACACGTTCAGCACACACTGAAACACCTTCCCAACACACAGAAATACCATCCCCACACACTGAAACACCTTTCCCACACACTGAAACCCCTTCCCCACACACTGGAACCCTACCCCACACACTGAAACACCTTCCCCAAACACTAAAACACCTTCCCCACACACTGAAACAGATTCCCCACACACTGCAACCGCTTCCCCAAACACTGAGACACCTACCCCACACACTGAAACTCCTTCCCCACACACTGAAATACCTTCCCCACACACTGAAAACCCTTCCACACACACAGAAACACCTTCACCACACACTGAAACCCTTCCCCGCACACTGAAACACCTTCCCCACACACTGAAACCCTTCCCCACACACTGAAACCCTTTCCCACACATTGAAACACCTTCCCCACACACTGAAAGAACTTCCCCACACACTGAAACCCCTTCCCCACACACTGAAACACCTTCCCCACGCAACAAAGCACCTACCCCACACACTGAAACCCCTTCAGCACATACTGAAACCCCATCCCCAGACACTTTAACACCTTCCACACATACTGAAACACCTTCCCCACACACTGAAATACCATCCCCAAACACTGAAACCCTTCCCCGCACACTGAAACACCTTCCCCACACACTGAAACCCTTCCCCAACACACAGAAACCCTTTCCCACACATTGAAACACCTTCCCCACACACTGAAAGAACTTCCACACACACTGAAACCCCTTCCCCACACACTGAAACACCTTCCCCACGCAACAAAGCACCTACCCCACACACTGAAACCCCTTCAGCACATACTGAAACCCCATCCCCACACACTTTAACATCTTCCACACATACTGAAACACATTTCCCACACACTGAAACCATTCCCCACAAACTGAAACACCTTCCCCACATACTGAAACACGTCCCACACACAGTAGCACCTTCCCCACACACTGGAAACCCTTCCCCACACACTGAAACCCCTTCCCCACACACTGAAACACCTTCCCCACACACTGAAACGCCATCACCACACACTGCAACACATCGCCACACAATAAAACACATTCCCCACTCACTGAAACCCCTTCCCCACACACAGAAACCCCTTCCCTACACACTGAAACGCCTTCCGCACTGACTGAAACCCCTTCCGCACACACTGAAACACCTTCCCCATACACTGAAACCCCTTCCCCACAACACTGAAACCCCTTCCGCACATACTGAAACACCTTCCCCACACACTGAAACCCCTTCCGCAAACACTGAAACCCATCCCCACACACAGAAACACCTTCCCCACACACTGAAACACATCCCCACACACTGAAAGCACTTCCCCACACACTGAAACAAACCCCCACACACTGAAACCCCTTCCCCACACACTGAAACACCTTCCCCACACACTGAAACTCCTTCCCCATACACTGAAACACCTTCTGCACACAGTGAAACCCTTCCCAACACACTGAAAGCCCTTCCCCACACACTGAAACACATCCCCACACACTGAAACCCCTGCCCCACACACTGAAAACCCTTCCGCACACACTGAAACACTTCCCCACACACTGAAACCCCTTCCCCACACACTGAAACCCTTACCGCACACACTGAAACCTCTTCTGCACACACTGAAACGCCTTCCCCACACACTGAAACGCCTTCCCCACACACTGAAACCCCTTCCCCACATACTGAAACCCCTACCGCACACACCGAAACACCTTCACCAAACACTGAAACCCCTTCCCCACGCACTGAAACCACTTCCGCACACCGTGAATCCCTTCCCCACACACTGAAACCCCTTCCTCACATACTGAAACACATCCCCACACACTGAAAACCCTTCCCCACACACTGAAACCCCTTCCCCGCACACTGAAAACCCTTCCCGACACACTGAAACCCTTCCCCACACTCTGCAACACCTTCCCCACTCACTGAAACCCCTTCCCCACACACTGAAACCCTTACCCACACTCTGACACCGCTTCCCCACTCACTGAAACACGTTCCCCACACACTGAAACCCTTCCAAACACACAGAATCACAATCCCCACACACTGAAACCCCTTCCCCACACACTGAAACCCCTTCCGCACACACTGAAACACCTTCCCCACACACCAAAACCCCTGCCGCACACAATGCAACTCATCCCCACACACTGAAACCCATCGCCACACACTGAAACCCATCCCCACACACTGAAACACATTCCCCACACACTGAAACCCTTCCCCACACACTGAAACACATCTCCACATACTGAAACACATCCCCACACACTGAAACACCTTCCCCACATACTGAAACCCCTTCCCCACACACTAAGCCACCTTCCCCACACACTGAAACAACTTCCCCACACACTGAAATACCATCCCCACACAATGAAACACCTTTCCTACACACTGAAACCCCTTCCCCACACACTGGAACCCTACCCCACACACTGAAACCCCTTCCCCACACACTGAAACACCTTCCCCACATACTGAAACCCCATCCCCAGACACTTAAACACCTTCCACACATACTGAAACACCTTCCCCACACACTGAAATACCATCCCCACACACTGGAACACCTATCCCAAACCCTGAAACCCCTTCCCCACACACTGAAACACTTCCCCACACACTGAAACTCCTTCCCCAGACACTGGAAACCCTTCCCCACACACTGAAACACCTTCCCCACACACTGAAACCCATCCCCACACAATGGAAACCATCCCCACAAACTGAAAACCATCCCCACACACAGAAACACCTTCCCCACACACTGAAACCCTTCCCGACACACTGAAACACATCCCCACACACTGAAACACATCCCCACACACTAAAACACCTTCCCCACACACTGAAACCTCTTCCCCACACACTGAAACACGTTCCCCACACACTGAAACACCTTCCCAACACACAGAAATACCATCCCCACACACTGAAACACCTTTCCCACAAACTGAAACCCCTTCACCAGACACTGGAGCCCTACCCCGCACACTGAAACACCTTCCCCAAACACTGAAACACCTTCCCCACACACTGAAGCAGCTTCCCCACACAGTGAAACCGCTTCCCCAAACACTGAAACACCTACCCCACACACAGAAACTCCTTCCCCACACACTGAAACACCTTCCCCACACACTGAAACCCCTTCCGCACACACAGAAACACCTTCCCCACATACTGAAACCATTCCCCACACACTGAAACACCTTCCCCACACACTGAAACACCTTCCCCACACACTGAAACCCCTTCCCACACATTGAAACACCTTCCCCACACACTGAAAGACCTTCCCCACACACTGAAACCCCTTCCCCACACACTGAAATACCATCCCCACACAATGAAACACCTTTCCCACACACTGAAACCCCTTCCCCACACACTGGAAACCTACCCCACACACTGAAACAGCTTCCCCACACACTGAAACACCTTCCCCACATACTGAAACCCCATCCCCAGACAGTTAAACACCTTCCACACATACTGAAACACCTTCCCCATACACTGAAATACCATCCTCACACACTGGAAAACCTATCCCAAACCGTGAAACCCCTTCCCCACACACTGAAACACTTTCCCACTCACTGAAACCCTTCCCCACACACTGAAACCCTTACCCACACTCTGAAACCCCTTCCCCATACACTGAAACACGTTCCCCACACACTGAAACCCTTCCAAACACACAGAATCACAATCCCCACACACTGAAACCCCTTCCGCACACACTGAAACCCCTTCTCCACACACTGAAACACCTTCCCCACACACCAAAACCCCTTCCGCACACTATGCAACTCATCCCCACACACTGAAACCCATCGCCACACACTGAAACCCATCCCCACATACTGAAACACATTCCCCACACTCTGAAACCCTTCCCCACACATTGAAACACATCTCCACACACTGAAACACATCCCCACACACTGAAACACCTTCCCCACATACTGAAACCCCTTCCCCACACACTGAAATACCATCCCCACACAATGAAACACCTTTCCCACACACTGAAACCCCTTCCCCACACACTGGAAACCTACCCCACACACTGAAACAGCTTCCCCACACACTGAAACACCTTCCCCACATACTGAAACCCCATCCCCAGACAGTTAAACACCTTCCACACATACTGAAACACCTTCCCCATACACTGAAATACCATCCTCACACACTGGAAAACCTATCCCAAACCGTGAAACCCCTTCCCCACACACTGAAACACTTCCCCACACACTGAAACTCCTTCCCCAGAGACTGGAAACCCTTCCCCACACACTGAAACACATTCCCCACACACTGAAACCCCTTCCACACACACTGAAACACCTTCCCCAAACACTGAAACCCCTTCCGCATACAATGAAACCCATCCCCACACAATGAAACCCATCCCCACACACTGAAAACCATCCCCACACACTGAAACACCTTCCCCACACACTGAAACCCTTCCCGACACACTGAAACCCATCCCCACACACTAAAACACCTTCCCCACACACTGAAACCCCTTCCCCACACACTGAAACACGTTCCCCACACACTGAAACACCTTCCCAACACACAGAAATACCATCCCCACACACTGAAACACCTTTCCCACACACTGAAACCCCTTCCCCAGACACTGGAACCCTACCCCACACACTGAAACACCTTCCCCAAACACTGAAACACCTTCCCCACACACTGAAACAGCTTCCCCACACACTGAAACCGCTTCCCCAAACACTGAAACACCTACCCCACACACTGACACCCCTTCCCCACACACTGAAACACCTTCACCACACACTGTAACCCCTTCCGCACACACAGAAACACCTTCCCCACATACTGAAACCATTCCCCACACAATGAAACACCTTCCCCACACACTGAAACCCTTCCCCACACACTGAAACCCCTTCCCACACATTGAAACAACTTCCCCACACACTGAAACACCTTCCCCACACACTGCAACCCCTTCCCCACATACTGAAACACCTTCCCCACGCAACAAAACACCTTCCCCACACACTGAAACACCTTCAGTACACACTGAATCACTGTTCCCACACACTGAAACCCTTCCCCACAAACTGAAACACCTTCCCCACACACTGAAACACGTCCCACACACAGTAGCACCTTCCCCACACACTGGAAACCCCTCCCCACACAGTGAAATCCCTTCCCCACACACTGAAACACCTTCCCCACACACGGAAACGCCATCCCCACACACTGCAACAAATCGCCACACACTGAAACACATTCCCCACTCACAGAAACCCCTTCCCCACACACAGAAACCCCTTCCCCACACACTGAAACGCCTTCCGCAGTGACTGAAACACCTTCCACACACACTGAAACACCTTCCCCACACACTGAAACCCCTTCCCCACAACACTGAAAACACTTCCGCACATACTGAAACACCTTCCCCACACTCTGAAACCCCTTCCCCTCACACCGAAACACATCCCCACACACTGAAAGCCCTTCCCCACACACTGAAACAAATCCCCACACACTGAAACCCATTCCCCACGCACTGAAACACGTTCCCCACACACTGAAACTCCTTCCCCACACACTGATACACCTTCCGCACACAGTGAAACCCTTCCCCACACACTGAAACCCCTTCCCCACACACTGAAACACATCCCCACACACTGAATCCCCTTCCCCACACACTGAAAACCCTTCCGCACACACTGAAACACCTTCCCCACACACAAGAAACCCCTTCCCCACACACTGAAAACCTAACCGCACAGACTGAAACCTCTTCCGCACACACTGAAACGCCTTCCCCACACACTGAAACCCCTTCCCCACGTACTGAAACCCCTACCGCACACACTGAAACACCTTCCCCACACACTGAAACCCCTTCCCCACTCCCTGAAACCACTTCCACACACAGGGAATCCCTTCCCCACACACTGAAACACCTTCCTCACACACTGAAACACATCCCCACACACTGAAAACCCTTCCCCACACACTGAAACCCTTCCCCACACTCTGAAACACCTTCCCCACTCACTGAAACCCTTTCCCCACACACTGAAACCCTTACCCACACTCTGAAACCCCTTCCCCACACACTGAAACACCTTCCCCACACACTTAAACCCCTTCCCCACACACTGAAACCTTTCCCAACACACTGAAGCACCTTCCCCACACACTGAAACCCCTTCCGCACACACTGAAACCCATCCCCACTCACTGTAACCCATCCCCACACACTGAAACCCCTTCCCCACACAATGAAACCCCTTCCCCACATACTGAAACACATCCCCACACACAGAAACACCTTCCCCACATAGTGAAACCCCTTCCACACACACTGACACCCATTCCCACACACTGAAACCCATCCCCACACACTGAAACCCATCCCCACACACTGAAACACCTTCACCACACACTGAAACCCTTCCCCACACACTGAAACACATCCCCACACACTGAAACACCGACCCCAAACACTGAAACCCCTTCCCCACACTCTGAAACACCTCCCCCACGCACTGAAACACCTCCCCCACACACTGAAATCCCTTCCCCACACACTGAAATACCTTCAGCAGACACTGAAACAGATTCTCCACACACTGATACCCCTTCCCCACACACTGAAACCCTTCCCCACACACTGAAACACCTTCCCAACACACTGAAACCCCTTCCCCACACACTGAACCTCCATCCCCACACACTGAAACACCTTCCCCACACACTGAAACCCCTTCCACACACACTGAAACACATTCCCCACACAGTGAAACCCTTCCGCACACACTGAAACCCCTTATGCAAATACTGAAACACTTCCCCACACACTGAAACCCCTTCCCCACACACTGAAACACCGTCCCCATACACTGAAACCCCTTCCCAACACACTGAAACCCCTTCCCCACACACTGAACCTCCATCCCCACTCACTGAAACACCTTCCCAACACACTGAAACCCCTTCCCCACACACTGAACCTCCATACCCACACACAGAAACACCTTCCCCACACACTGAAACAACTTCCACACACACTGAAACCCCTTCCTCACACACTGAAACACATCCCCACACACTGAAAACCCTTCCCCACACACTGAAACCCTTCCCCACACTCTTAAACACCTTCCCCACTCACTGAAACCCCTTCCCCACACACTGAAACACCTTCCCCACACACTTAAACCCCTTCCCCACACACTGAAACCGTTCCCCCACACTGAAGCACCTTCCCCACACACTGAAACCCCTTCCGCACACACTGAAACCCATCCCCACACACTGAAACCCATTCCCACACACTGAAACCCCTACCCCCCCCACACTGAAACACATCCCCACACACAGAAACACCTTCCCCACTGAGTGCAACCCCTTCCACACACACTGACACCCATCCCCACACACTGATACACATCCCCACACGCTGAAACCCATCCCCACACACTGAAACACCTTCCCCACACAATGAAACCCTTCCCCACACACTGAAACACATCCCCACACACTGAAACACCCACCCCACACACTGAGACCCCTTCCCCACATACTGAAAGACCTTCCCCACACACTGAAACACCTCCCCCACACACTGAAATCCCTTCCCCACACACTGAAACACCTTCCCCACACACTGAAACCCCTTCCACACACACTGAAACCCCTTCCCCACACACTGAAACCCTTTCCGCACTCACTGAAACACCGTCCCCACACACTGTAACACTTGCCCAAAAACTGAAGCACTTCCCCACGCACTGAAACCCCTTCCCCACACACTGAAACCCGTTCCCCACACACAGAAACCCCTTCCACACACACTGAAACCCATCCCCACACACTGAAACCCCTTCCCCACACTCTGAAACACCTTGCCCACACACTCAAACCCATGCCCACAACTGAAACCCTTCCCCACACACTGAAACCCCTTCCCCACATACTGAAATCCTTTCCCCACACAACGAAACACCTTGCCCACGCACTGAAACCCCTTGCCCACACACTGAAACCCCTTCCACACACAGTGAAACTCTTCCCCACACACTGAATCCCCTTCCCCACACACTGAAACACCTTCCCCACACACTGAAACAACTTCCGCTCAAACTGAAACCGCTTCCGCACACGCTGAAACACCTTCCCCACACACTGAAACCCCTTCCCCACACATTGAAACTCCTTCCCCACACACTGAAACACCTTCAACACACACTGAAACACCTTCCCCACGCACTGAAACCCCTTCCCCACACACTGAAACCCCTTCCACACACAGTGAAACTCTTCCCCACACATTGAATCCCCTTCCCCACACACTGAAACATCTTCCCCAAAACTGAAACCCCTTCCCCACACACTGAAACACATCCCCACACACTGAAACGCCTTCCCCACACACTGAAACACCTTCCCCACACACTGAAACCCCTTTCCCAAACACTGAAACCCCTTCCGCACTCAGTCAAACCCTTCCCCACACACTGAAACACATCCCCACACACTGAAACACCTTCCCCAGACACTGAAACCCTTCCCCACACACTGAAACCACTTCCGCACACACTGAAACTGTTCCCCACACACTGAAACCCCTTCCCCACTCACTGAAACCCCGTCCCCAGACACTGTAATCCTTCCCCACACACTGAAACACTTTCCCACACACTGAAACCCCTTCCCCACACACTGAAACCCCTTCCCCACACACTGAAACCCTTCGCCAGACACTGAATCCCCTTCCAAACACACTGACACACCTTCCCCACACACTGAAACCCTTCACCAAAAACTGAAACCCTTCCCCTCACACTGAAACCCCTTCCCCACATACTGAAACACCTACCCCACACACTGAAACCCCTTCCACAGACAGTGAAACTCTTCCCCACACACTGAAACACCTTCCCCACTCACTGAAACACCTTCCCCACACACTGAAACCCATTCCCCACACACTGAAACACATCCCCACACACTGAAACGCCTTCCCCACACACTGAAACACATCCCCACACACTGAAACACCTTCCCCACACACTGAAACACCTTCCCCAAATAGTGAAACCCCTTCCGCACTCAGTCAAACCCTTCCCCACACACTGAAACACCTTCCCCACACACTGAAACCCTTCCCCACACACTGAAACACCTTCCCCACACACTGAACCCCTTCCCCACTCACTGAAACCCTTCCCCAGACACTGAATCTCCTTCCTCACACACTGATACCCCTTCCCCACACACTGAAAGCCTTCACCAAATCCTGAAACCCTTCCCCTTACACTGAAACCCCTTCCCCACATGCTGAAACTCCTTCCCCACACACTGAAACATCTTCCCCGCACACTGAAACCCCTTCCGCACACAGTTAAACCCTTCCCCACACACTGAAACCCCCTCCCCACACACTGAAACCCCTTCCCCTCACACTGAATACCCTTCCGCACACAATGAAACACCTACCCCACACAATGAAACACCTTCCCCACACACTGAATCCCCTTCCCCACAAACTGAAACCCCTTCCGCACACAATGAAACTCTTCCCCACACACTGGAACCCCTTCCCCATACACTGAAACACCTTCCGCACGCACTGAAACCCCTTCCGCACACACTGAAAGACCTTCCCCACACACTGAAACCCCTTCCCCACATACTGAAACCCCTTCCACACACACTGAAACACCTTCCCCACACACTTAAACCCCTTCCGCACACAGTGAAATCCTTCCCCACTCACTCAAACCCCTTCCCCACTCACTGAAACCCTTCCCCACACACTGAAACCCTTTCGCACACACTGAAACAACTTCCCCGCACACTGAAACACCTTCCCCACACACTGAAACCCCTTCCCCACACACTGAAACACCTTCCCCACACACAGAAACACCTTCCCCACACACAGAAACACCTTCCCCGCACACGGAAACACCTTCCCCACACACTGAAACCCCTTCCCCACACACTGAAACACCTTCCCCACACACCGAAACACCTTCCCCACACACTGAAACCCCTTCCGCACTCACTGAAACACCGTCCCCACACACTGTAACACTTGCCCAAAAACTGAAGCACTTCCCCACGCACTGAAACCCCTTCCCCACACACTGAAACCCGTTCCCCACACACAGAAACCCCTTCCCCACACACTGAAACCCATCCCCACACACTGAAACCCCTTCCCCACACTCTGAAACAACTTGCCCACACACTCAAACCCATGCCCACAACTGAAACCCTTCCCCACACACTGAATCCCCTTCCCCACATACTGAAACCCCTTCCCCACACACCGAAACACCTTGCCCACATACTGAAACCCCTTCCGCACACAGTTAAACCATTCCCCACACACAGAAACCCCTTCCCCACACACTGAATACCCTTCCGCACACAATGAAACACCTTCCCCACACAATGAAACACCTTCCCCACACACTGAAACACCTTCCCCAAATAGTGAAACCCCTTCCGCACTCAGTCAAACCCTTCCCCACACACTGAAACACCTTCCCCACACACTGAAACCCTTCCCCACACACTGAAACACCTTCCCCACACACTGAACCCCTTCCCCACTCACTGAAACCCTTCCCCAGACACTGAATCTCCTTCCTCACACACTGATACCCCTTCCCCACACACTGAAAGCCTTCACCAAATCCTGAAACCCTTCCCCTCACACTGAAACCCCTTCCCCACATGCTGAAACTCCTTCCCCACACACTGAAACATCTTCCCCGCACACTGAAACCCCTTCCGCACACAGTTAAACCCTTCCCCACACACTGAAACCCCCTCCCCACACACTGAAACCCCTTCCCCTCACACTGAATACCCTTCCGCACACAATGAAACACCTACCCCACACAATGAAACACCTTCCCCACACACTGAATCCCCTTCCCCACAAACTGAAACCCCTTCCGCACACAATGAAACTCTTCCCCACACACTGGAACCCCTTCCCCATACACTGAAACACCTTCTGCACGCACTGAAACCCCTTCCGCACACACTGAAAGACCTTCCCCACACACTGAAACCCCTTCCCCACATACTGAAACCCCTTCCACACACACTGAAACACCTTCCCCACACACTTGAACCCCTTCCGCACACAGTGAAATCCTTCCCCACTCACTCAAACCCCTTCCCCACTCACTGAAACCCTTCCCCACACACTGAAACCCTTTCGCACACACTGAAACAACTTCCCCGCACACTGAAACACCTTCCCCACACACTGAAACCCCTTCCCCACACACTGAAACACCTTCCCCACACACAGAAACACCTTCCCCACACACAGAAACACCTTCCCCGCACACGGAAACACCTTCCCCACACACTGAAACCCCTTCCCCACACACTGAAACACCTTCCCCACACACCGAAACACCTTCCCCACACACTGAAACCCCTTCCGCACTCACTGAAACACCATCCCCACACACTGTAACACTTGCCCAAAAACTGAAGCACTTCCCCACGCACTGAAACCCCTTCCCCACACACTGAAACCCGTTCCGCACACACAGAAACCCCTTCCCCACACACTGAAACCCATCCCCACACACTGAAACCCCTTCCCCACACTCTGAAACAACTTGCCCACACACTCAAACCCATGCCCACAACTGAAACCCTTCCCCACACACTGAATCCCCTTCCCCACATACTGAAACCCCTTCCCCACACACCGAAACACCTTGCCCACATACTGAAACCCCTTCCGCACACAGTTAAACCATTCCCCACACACTGAAACCCCTTCCCCACACACTGAATACCCTTCCGCACACAATGAAACACCTTCCCCACACAATGAAACACCTTCCCCACACACAGAATCCCCTTCCTCACACACTGAAACCCCTACCCCACACTGTGAAACACCTTCCCAACACATTGAAACCCCTTCCCCACACACTGAAACAACTTCCGCTCAAACTGAAACCGCTTCCGCACACGCTGAAACACCTTCCCCACACACTGAAACCCCATCCCCACACATTGAAACTCCTTCCCCACACACTGAAACACCTTCCACACACACTGAAACACCTTCCCCACGCACTGAAACCCCTTCCCCACACACTGAAACCACTTCCACACACAGTGAAACTCTTCCCCACACACTGAATCCCCTTCCCCACACACTGAAACACCTTCCCCAAACACTGAAACCCCTTCCCCACACACTGAAACACATCCCCACACACTGAAACGCCTTCCCCACACACTGAAACACCTTCCCCACACACTGAAACCCCTGCCCCAAACACTGAAACCCCTTCCACACTCAGTCAAACCCTTCCCCACACACTGAAACACATCCCCACACACTGAAACACCTTCCCCACACACTGAAACCCTTCCCCACACACTGAAACACCTTCCACACACACTGCAACCCATCCCCACACACTGAAACCCCTTCCCCACACTCTGAAACACCTTGCCCACACACTCAAACCCATGCCCACAACTGAAACTCTTCCCCACACACTGAAACCCCTTCCCCACATACTGAAACCCCTTCCCCACACACCAAAACACCTTGCCCACATACTGAAACCCCTTCCGCACACAGTTAAACCATTCCCCACACACTGAAACCCCTTCCCCACACACTGAATACCCTTCCGCACACAATGAAACACCTTCCCCACACAATGAAACACCTTCCCCACACACAGAATCCCCTTCCTCACACACTGAAACCCCTACCCCACACTGTGAAACACCTTCCCAACACATTGAAACCCCTTCCCCACACACTGAAACAACTTCCGCTCAAACTGAAACCGCTTCCGCACACGCTGAAACACCTTCCCCATACACTGAAACCCCTTCCCCACACATTGAAACTCCTTCCCCACACACTGAAACACCTTCCACACACACTGAAACCCCTTCCCCACGCACTGAAACCCCTTCCCCACACACTGAAACCCCTTCCACACACAGTGAAACTCTTCCCCACACACTGAATCCCCTTCCCCACACACTGAAACACCTTCCCCAAACACTGAAACCCCTTCCCCACACACTGAAACACATCCCCACACACTGAAACGCCTTCCCCACACACTGAAACACCTTCCCCACACACTGAAACACCTGCCCCAAACACTGAAACCCCTTCCGCACTCAGTCACATCCTTCCCCACACACTGAAACACATCCCCACACACTGAAACACCTTCCCCAGACACTGAAACCCTTCCCCACACACTGAAACCACTTCCACACACACTGAAACAGTTCCCCACACACTGAAACCCCTTCCCCACACACTGAAACCCCGTCCCCAGACACTGTAATCCTTCCCCACACACTGAAACACTTTCCCACACACTGAAACCCCTTCCCCACACACTGAAACCCCTTCCCCACACACTGAAACCCTTCGCCAGACACTGAATCCCCTTCCAAACACACTGACACACCTTCCCCACACACTGAAACCCTTCGCCAAAAACTGAAACCCTTCCCCTCACACTGAAACCCCTTCCCCACATACTGAAACACCTACCCCACACACTGAAACCCCTTCCACAGGCAGTGAAACTCTTCCCCACACACTGAAACACCTTCCCCACTCACTGAAACACCTTCCCCACACACTGAAACCCATTCCACACACACTGAAACACATCCCCACACACTGAAACGCCTTCCCCACACACTGAAACACATCCCCACACACTGAAACACCTTCCCCACACACTGAAACACCTTCCCCAAATAGTGAAACCCCTTCCACACTCAGTCAAACCCTTCCCCACACACTGAAACACCTTCCCCACACACTGAAACCCTTCCCCACACACTGAAGCACCTTCCCCACACACTGAAACCCCTTCCCCACTCACTGAAACCCTTCCCCAGACACTGAATCCCTTTCCTCACACACTGATACCCCTTCCCCACACACTGAAAGCCTTCACCAAGTCCTGAAACCCTTCCCCTCACACTGAAACCCCTTCCCCACATACTGAAACTCCTTCCCCACACACTGAAACATCTTCCCCGCACACTGAAACCCCTTCCACACACAGTTAAACCCTTCCCCACACACTGAAACCCCCTCCCCACACACTGAAACCCCTTCCCCTCACACTGAATACCCTTCCGCACACAATGAAACACCTACCCCACACAATGAAACACCTTCCCCACACACTGAATCCCCTTCCCCACAAACTGAAACCCCTTCCGCACACAATGAAACTCTTCCCCACACACTGGAACCCCTTCCCCATACACTGAAACACCTTCCGCACGCACTGAAACCCCTTCTGCACACACTGAAAGACCTTCCCCACACACTGAAACCCCTTCCCCACATACTGAAACCCCTTCCACACACACTGAAACACCTTCCCCACACACTTAAACCCCTTCCGCACACAGTGAAATCCTTCCCCACTCACTCAAACCCCTTCCCCACTCACGGAAACCCTTCCCCACACACTGAAACCCTTTCGCACACACTGAAACAACTTCCCCGCACACTGAAACACCTTCCCCACACACTGAAACCCCTTCCCCACACACTGAAACACCTTCCCCACACACAGATAACCTTCCCCACACACAGAAACACCTTCCCCGCACACGGAAACACCTTCCCCACACACTGAAACCCCTTCCCCACACACTGAAACACCTTCCCCACACACCGAAACACCTTCCCCACACACTGAAACCCCTTCCGCACTCACTGAAACACCGTCCCCACACACTGTAACACTTGCCCAAAAACTGAAGCACTTCCCCACGCACTGAAACCCCTTCCCCACACACTGAAACCCGTTCCCCACACACAGAATCTCCTTCCCCACACACTGAAACCCATCCCCACACACTGAAACCCCTTCCCCACACTCTGAAACACCTTGCCCACACACTCAAACCCATGCCCACAACTGAATCCCTTCCCCACACACTGAAACCCCTTCCCCACATACTGAAACCCCTTCCCCACACACCGAAACACCTTGCCCACATACTGAAACCCCTTCCGCACACAGTTAAACCATTCCCCACACACTGAAACCCCCTCCCCACGCACTGAAACCCCTTCCCCACACACTGAATACCCTTCCGCACACAATGAAACACCTTCCCCACACAATGAAACACCTTCCCCACACACAGAATCCCCTTCCTCACACACTGAAACCCCTACCCCACACTGTGAAACACCTTCCCAACACATTGAAACCCCTTCCCCACACACTGAAACAACTTCCGCTCAAACTGAAACCGCTTCCGCACACGCTGAAACACCTTCCCCACACACTGAAACCCCTTCCCCACACATTGAAACTCCTTCCCCACACACTGAAACACCTTCCACACACACTGAAACACCTTCCCCACGCACTGAAACCC
Organism: Heterodontus francisci; assembly: GCF_036365525.1. NCBI lineage: Eukaryota > Metazoa > Chordata > Chondrichthyes > Heterodontiformes > Heterodontidae > Heterodontus > Heterodontus francisci. Next base: position 1,038,235 of record NW_027140731.1, read on the forward strand.
CTTCCCCACACACTGAAACCCCTTCCACACACAGTGAAACTCTTCCCCACACACTGAATGCCCTTCCCCACACACTGAAACACATCCCCACACATTGTAACGCCTTCCCCACACACTGAAACACCTTCCCCACACACTGAAACCCCTTCCCCAAACACTGAAACCCCTTCCGCACTCAGTCAAACCCTTCCCCACACACTGAAACACATCCCCACACACTGAAACACCTTCCCCAGACACTGAAACCCTTCCCCACACACTGAAACCACTTCCGCACACACTGAAATAGTTCCCCACACACTGAAACACCTTCCCCACACACTGAAACCCCGTCCCCAGACACTGTAATCCTTCCCCACACACTGAAACACTTTCCCACACACTGAAACCCCTTCCCCACACACTGAAACCCCTTCCCCACACACTGAAACCCTTCGCCAGACACTGAATCCCCTTCCAAACACACTGACACACCTTCCCCACACACTGAAACCCTTCACCAAAAACTGAAACCCTTCCCCTCACACTGAAACCCCTTCCCCACATACTGAAACACCTACCCCACACGTCTGAAACCCCTTCCACAGACAGTGAAACTCTTCCCCACACACTGAAACACCTTCCCCACTCACTGAAACACCTTCCCCACACACTGAAACCCATTCCCCACACACTGAAACACATCCCCACACACTGAAACGCCTTCCCCACACACTGAAACACATCCCCACACACTGAAACACCTTCCCCACACACTGAAACACCTTCCCCAAATAGTGAAACCCCTTCCGCACTCAGTCAAACCCTTCCCCACACACTGAAACACCTTCCCCACACACTGAAACCCTTCCCCGCACACTGAAACACCTTCCCCACACACTGAAACCCCTTCCCCACTCACTGAAACCGTTCCCCAGACACTGAATCCCCTTCCTCACACACTGATACCCCTTCCCCACACACTGAAAGCCTTCACCAAATCCTGAAACCCTTCCCCTCACACTGAAACCCCTTCCCCACATACTGAAACTCCTTCCCCACACACTGAAACATCTTCCCCGCACACTGAAACCCCTTCCGCACACAGTGAAACCCCTTCCCCTCACACTGAATACCCTTCCGCACACAATGAAACACCTACCCCACACAATGAAACACCTTCCCCACACACTGAATCCCCTTCCCCACAAACTGAAACCCCTTCCGCACACAATGAATCTCTTCCCCACACACTGGAACCCCTTCCCCATACACTGAAACACCTTCCGCACGCACTGAAACCCCTTCCGCACACACTGAAAGACCTTCCCCACACACTGAAACCCCTTCCCCACATACTGAAACCCCTTCCACACACACTGAAACACCTTCCCCACACACTGAAACCCCTTCCGCACACAGTGAAATCCTTTCCCACTCACTCAAACCCCTTCCCCACACACGGAAACACCTTCCCCACACACTGAAACCCTTCCCCACTCACTGAAACCCTTCCCCACACACTGAAACGCTGTCGCACACACTGAAACAACTTCCCCGCACACTGAAACACCTTCCCCACACACTGAAACCCCTTCCCCACACACTGAAACACCTTCCGCACACACAGAAACACCTTCCCCACACACAGAAACACCTTCCCCGCACAATGCAACACGTCCTCACACACTGAAACACCTTCTCCACACACTGAAACATCTTCCCCACACACTGAAACCGTTCCCCAAACACTGATACCCATTCACCACACACTGAAACACATTGCCCACACACTGAAAACCTTCCCCACACACTGAAACACATTTCCAAACACACTGAAACCCCTTCCCCACACAAAGAAACCCCTTCCCCACACACTGAAATGCCTTCCGCACTGACTGAAACCCCTTCCGCACACACTGAAACACCTTAACCACACTCTGAAACACCTTCCCCACAACACTGAAACCCCTTCCGCACAAACTGAAACACCTTCCCCACACACTGAAACCCCTTCCGCACACAGTGAAACCCTGCCCCACACACAGAAACACCTTCCCCACACACTGAAACACATCCCCACACACTGAAAGCCATTCCGCACACACTGAAACAAATCCCCACACACTGAAACCCCTTCCCCACACACTGAAACAACTTCCCCACACTCTGAAACACCTTCCCCACAACACTGAAACCCCATCCGCACAAACTGAAACACCTTCCCCACACACTGAAACCCCTTCCGCACACACTGAAACCCTGCCCCACACACAGAAACACCTTCCCCACACACTGAAACACATCCGCACACACTGAAAGCCATTCCGCACACACTGAAACAAATCCCCACACACTGAAACCCCTTCCCCACACACTGAAACACCTTCCCCACACACTGAAACCCCTTCCCCACACACTGATACCCCTTCTGAACACAGTGAAACCCTTCCCCACACACTCAAACCCCTTCCCCACACACTGAAGCACATCCCCAGACACTGAAACCCCTTCCCCACACACTGAAAACCCTTCTGCTCACACTGTAACACCTTCCCCACACACTGAAACCCCTTCCCCACACACTGAAATCCTTATCGCATGCACTGAAACCTCTTCCGCACACACTGAAACAACTTCCCCACACACTGAAACCCCTTCCCCACACACTGAAACCCCTTCCGCACACACTGAAACACCTTCCCCACAAACTGAAACCACTTCCGCACACAGTGAAACCCTTCCCCACACACTGAAACCCCTTCCTCCCACACAGAAACACATCCCCACACACTGAAACCCCTTCCCCACAAACTGAAACCCCTTCCCCACACACTCAAAACCCTTCCGCACACACTGAAGCCCATCCCCACACTCTGAAACACCTTCCCCACTCACTGAAACCCCTTCCCCACAGACTGAAACAATTGCCCAAACTCTGAAACCCCCTCCCCACACACTGAAACACCTTCCCCACATACTTAAACACCTTCCCCACACACTGAAACAATTGCCCAAACTCTGAAACCCCTTCCCCACACACTGAAACACCTTCCCCACACACTGAAACACCTTGCCCACACACTGAAACACCTTCCGCACACACAGAAGTCCATCCCCACACACTGAAACCCATCCCCACACACTGAATCCCCTTCCCCACACACTGAACCCCCTTCCCCACACACTGAAACACCACCCCACACACAGAAACACATTCCCCACATACTGATTCCCCTTCCGCACACACTGACACCAATCCCCACACACTGAAACCCATCCCCGCACACTGAAACCCATCCCCACACACTGAAACACCTTCCGCACACACTGAAACCCTTTCCCCACACACTGAAACACCTCCCACACACACTGAAACACCTTCCCCACTCACTGAAATCCCTTCCCCACACACTGAAATACCTTCTCCAGACACTGAAACACCTTCCTCACACACGGATACCCCTTCCCCACACACTGAAACCGTTCCCCACACACTGAAACACGTTCCCCACACACTGAAACCCCTTCCCTACACACTGAAACACCTTCCCCATACACTGAAACACCTTCCCCACACAATGAAACACCTTCCCCACACACAGAATGCCTGCCCCACACATTGAAACACCTTCCGCACACAATGAAACAACTTCCCAACACATTGAAACCCCTTCCCCACAAACTGAAACACCTTACGCTCAAACTGAAACCCCTTCCCCACACACTGAAACTCCTTCCCCACACACTGAAACACCTTCCCCACACACTGAAACCCCTTCCCCACACAATGAAACACCTTCCCAAAACATTGAAACCCCTTCCCCACAAACTGAAACACCTTACGCTCAAACTGAAACCCCTTCCCCACACACTGAAACTCCTTCCCCACACACTGAAACACCTTCCCCACACACTAAAACCCCTTCCCCACACACTGAAACCTCTTCCACACACAGTGAAACTCTTCCCCACACACTGAAACCCCTTCCCCACACACTGAAACCCCTTCCCCACACACTGAAACCCCTTCCCCACACACTGAAACACATCCCCACACACTGAAACGCCTTCCCCACACACTGAAAAACATCCCCACACACTGAAACACCTTCCCCACACACTGAAACCACTTCCCCAAACACTGATACCCCTTCCGCACTCAGTCAAACCCTTCCCCACATACTGAAACACATCCCCACACACTGAAACCACTTCCGCACACACTGAAAACCATTCCCCACACACTGAAACCCCTTCCCCACACACTCAGAACACTTCCCCACACACTGAAACCCTTCCCCATACTCTGAAACACCTTCCCCACTCACTGAAACCCCTTCCCCATACACTGAAACAATTACCCAAACTCTGAAACCCCTTCCCCACACACTGAAACACCTTCCCCACACACTGAAACCGTTCCCCACACACTGAAACACCTTTCCCACTCACTGAAACACCTTTTCACACACAGAAGTCCATCCCCACACACTGAAACCCATCCCCACACACTGAACCCCATTCCCCACACACTGAAACACCACCCCACAGACAGAAACACATTCCCCACATACTGATACCCCTTCCGCACACACTAACACCCATCCCAACACACTGAAACCCATCCCCACACACTGAAACCCATCCCCACACACTGAAACGCCTTCCCCACACACTGAAACCCCTTCGCCACACAATGCAACACGTCCTCACACACTGAAACACCTTCTCCACACACTGAAACATCTTCCCCACACACCGAAACACCTTCCCCACACACTGAAACCCCTTCTGCACACACTGAAACAACTTCCACACACAGCAACCCTTCCCCACACTCTGAAACACCTTCGCACACACTGAACCACTTCCCCACAAACTGAACACCTTCCCCACACACTGAAAACCCTTCCCCACACACAGAAACAGCTTCCTCACACACTGAAACACCTTCCCCACACACTGAAACCCCTTCGCCACACAATGCAACACGTCCTCACACACTGAAACACCTTCTCCACACACTGAAACATCTTCCCCACACACTGAAACCGTTCCCCAAACACTGATACCCATTCACCACACACTGAAACACATTGCCCACACACTGAAAATCTTCCCCACACACTGAAACACATTTCCAAACACACTGAAACCCCTTCCCCACACAAAGAAACCCCTTCCCCACACACTGAAATGCCTTCCGCACTGACTGAAACCCCTTCCGCACACACTGAAACACCTTAACCACACTCTGAAACACCTTCCCCACAACACTGAAACCCCTTCCGCACAAACTGAAACACCTTCCCCACACACTGAAACCCCTTCCGCACACAGTGAAACCCTGCCCCACACACAGAAACACCTTCCCCACACACTGAAACACATCCCCACACACTGAAAGCCATTCCGCACACACTGAAACAAATCCCCACACACTGAAACCCCTTCCCCACACACTGAAACACCTTCCCCACACTCTGAAACACCTTCCCCACAACACTGAAACCCCTTCCGCACAAACTGAAACACCTTCCCCACACACTGAAACCCCTTCCGCACACACTGAAACCCTGCCCCACACACAGAAACACCTTCCCCACACACTGAAACACATCCGCACACACTGAAAGCCATTCCGCACACACTGAAACAAATCCCCACACACTGAAACCCCTTCCCCACACACTGAAACACCTTCCCCACACACTGAAACCCCTTCCCCACACACTGATACCCCTTCTGAACAAAGTGAAACCCTTCCCCACACACTCAAACCCCTTCCCCACACACTGAAGCCCCTTCCCCACACACTGAAAACCCTTCTGCACACACTGTAACACCTTCCCCACACACTGAAACCCCTTCCCCACACACTGAAATCCTTATCGCATGCACTGAAACCTCTTCCGCACACACTGAAACAACTTCCCCACACACTGAAACCCCTTCCCCACACACTGAAACCCCTTCCGCACACACTGAAACACCTTCCCCACAAACTGAAACCACTTCCGCACACAGTGAAACCCTTCCCCACACACTGAAACCCCTTCCCCACACACTGAAATCCTTATCGCATGCACTGAAACCCCTTCCTCCCACACAGAAACACATCCCCACACACTGAAACCCCTTCCCCACAAACTGAAACCCCTTCCCCACACACTCAAAACCCTTCCCCACACACTGAAGCCCTTCCCCACACTCTGAAACACCTTCCCCACTCACTGAAACCCCTTCCCCACAGACTGAAACAATTGCCCAAACTCTGAAACCCCTTCCCCACACACTGAAACACCTTCCCCACACACTTAAACACCTTCCCCACACACTGAAACAATTGCCCAAACTCTGAAACCCCTTCCCCACACACTGAAACACCTTCCCCAAACACTGAAACACCTTGCCCACACACTGAAACACCTTCCGCACACACAGAGGTCCATCCCCACACACTGAAACCCATCCCCACACACTGAATCCCCTTCCCCACACACTGAACCCCCTTCCCCACACACTGAAACACCACCCCACACACAGAAACACATTCCCCACATCCTGATTCCCCTTCCGCACACACTGACACCAATCCCCACACACTGAAACCCATCCCCACACACTGAAACCCATCCCCACACACTGAAACACCTTCCGCACACACTGAAACCCTTTCCCCACACACTGAAACACCTCCCACACACACTGAAACACCTTCCCCACTCACTGAAATCCCTTCCCCACTCACTGAAATACCTTCTCCAGACACTGAAACACCTTCCTCACACACGGATACCCCTTCCCCACACACTGAAACCGTTACCCACACACTGAAACACGTTCCCCACACACTGAAACCCCTTCCCTACACACTGAAACACCTTCCCCATACACTGAAACACCTTCCCCACACAATGAAACACCTTCCCCACACACAGAATGCCTGCCCCACACACTGAAACACCTTCCGCACACAATGAAACAACTTCCCAACACATTGAAACCCCTTCCCCACAAACTGAAACACCTTACGCTCAAACTGAAACCCCTTCCCCACACACTGAAACTCCTTCCCCACACACTGAAACACCTTCCCCACACACTGAAACACGTTCCCCACACAATGAAACACCTTCCCAACACATTGAAACCCCTTCCCCACAAACTGAAACACCTTACGCTCAAACTGAAACCCCTTCCCCACACACTGAAACTCCTTCCCCACACACTAAAACCCCTTCCCCACACACTGAAACCTCTTCCACACACAGTGAAACTCTTCCCCACACACTGAATCCCCTTCCCCACAAACTGAAACCCCTTCCGCACACAATGAATCTCTTCCCCACACACTGGAACCCCTTCCCCATACACTGAAACACCTTCCGCACGCACTGAAACCCCTTCCGCACAGACTGAAAGACCTTCCCCACACACTGAAACCCCTTCCCCACATACTGAAACCCCTTCCACACACACTGAAACACCTTCCCCACACACTGAAACCCCTTCCGCACACAGTGAAATCCTTTCCCACTCACTCAAACCCCTTCCCCACACACGGAAACACCTTCCCCACACACTGAAACCCTTCCCCACTCACTGAAACCCTTCCCCACACACTGAAACGCTGTCGCACACACTGAAACAACTTCCCCGCACACTGAAACACCTTCCCCACACACTGAAACCCCTTCCCCACACACTGAAACACCTTCCGCACACACAGAAACACCTTCCCCACACACAGAAACACCTTCCCCGCACAATGCAACACGTCCTCACACACTGAAACACCTTCTCCACACACTGAAACATCTTCCCCACACACTGAAACCGTTCCCCAAACACTGATACCCATTCACCACACACTGAAACACATTGCCCACACACTGAAAACCTTCCCCACACACTGAAACACATTTCCAAACACACTGAAACCCCTTCCCCACACAAAGAAACCCCTTCCCCACACACTGAAATGCCTTCCGCACTGACTGAAACCCCTTCCGCACACACTGAAACACCTTAACCACACTCTGAAACACCTTCCCCACAACACTGAAACCCCTTCCGCACAAACTGAAACACCTTCCCCACACACTGAAACCCCTTCCGCACACAGTGAAACCCTGCCCCACACACAGAAACACCTTCCCCACACACTGAAACACATCCCCACACACTGAAAGCCATTCCGCACACACTGAAACAAATCCCCACACACTGAAACCCCTTCCCCACACACTGAAACAACTTCCCCACACTCTGAAACACCTTCCCCACAACACTGAAACCCCATCCGCACAAACTGAAACACCTTCCCCACACACTGAAACCCCTTCCGCACACACTGAAACCCTGCCCCACACACAGAAACACCTTCCCCACACACTGAAACACATCCGCACACACTGAAAGCCATTCCGCACACACTGAAACAAATCCCCACACACTGAAACCCCTTCCCCACACACTGAAACACCTTCCCCACACACTGAAACCCCTTCCCCACACACTGATACCCCTTCTGAACACAGTGAAACCCTTCCCCACACACTCAAACCCCTTCCCCACACACTGAAGCACATCCCCAGACACTGAAACCCCTTCCCCACACACTGAAAACCCTTCTGCTCACACTGTAACACCTTCCCCACACACTGAAACCCCTTCCCCACACACTGAAATCCTTATCGCATGCACTGAAACCTCTTCCGCACACACTGAAACAACTTCCCCACACACTGAAACCCCTTCCCCACACACTGAAACCCCTTCCGCACACACTGAAACACCTTCCCCACAAACTGAAACCACTTCCGCACACAGTGAAACCCTTCCCCACACACTGAAACCCCTTCCTCCCACACAGAAACACATCCCCACACACTGAAACCCCTTCCCCACAAACTGAAACCCCTTCCCCACACACTCAAAACCCTTCCGCACACACTGAAGCCCATCCCCACACTCTGAAACACCTTCCCCACTCACTGAAACCCCTTCCCCACAGACTGAAACAATTGCCCAAACTCTGAAACCCCCTCCCCACACACTGAAACACCTTCCCCACATACTTAAACACCTTCCCCACACACTGAAACAATTGCCCAAACTCTGAAACCCCTTCCCCACACACTGAAACACCTTCCCCACACACTGAAACACCTTGCCCACACACTGAAACACCTTCCGCACACACAGAAGTCCATCCCCACACACTGAAACCCATCCCCACACACTGAATCCCCTTCCCCACACACTGAACCCCCTTCCCCACACACTGAAACACCACCCCACACACAGAAACACATTCCCCACATACTGATTCCCCTTCCGCACACACTGACACCAATCCCCACACACTGAAACCCATCCCCGCACACTGAAACCCATCCCCACACACTGAAACACCTTCCGCACACACTGAAACCCTTTCCCCACACACTGAAACACCTCCCACACACACTGAAACACCTTCCCCACTCACTGAAATCCCTTCCCCACACACTGAAATACCTTCTCCAGACACTGAAACACCTTCCTCACACACGGATACCCCTTCCCCACACACTGAAACCGTTCCCCACACACTGAAACACGTTCCCCACACACTGAAACCCCTTCCCTACACACTGAAACACCTTCCCCATACACTGAAACACCTTCCCCACACAATGAAACACCTTCCCCACACACAGAATGCCTGCCCCACACATTGAAACACCTTCCGCACACAATGAAACAACTTCCCAACACATTGAAACCCCTTCCCCACAAACTGAAACACCTTACGCTCAAACTGAAACCCCTTCCCCACACACTGAAACTCCTTCCCCACACACTGAAACACCTTCCCCACACACTGAAACCCCTTCCCCACACAATGAAACACCTTCCCAAAACATTGAAACCCCTTCCCCACAAACTGAAACACCTTACGCTCAAACTGAAACCCCTTCCCCACACACTGAAACTCCTTCCCCACACACTGAAACACCTTCCCCACACACTAAAACCCCTTCCCCACACACTGAAACCTCTTCCACACACAGTGAAACTCTTCCCCACACACTGAAACCCCTTCCCCACACACTGAAACCCCTTCCCCACACACTGAAACCCCTTCCCCACACACTGAAACACATCCCCACACACTGAAACGCCTTCCCCACACACTGAAAAACATCCCCACACACTGAAACACCTTCCCCACACACTGAAACCACTTCCCCAAACACTGATACCCCTTCCGCACTCAGTCAAACCCTTCCCCACATACTGAAACACATCCCCACACACTGAAACCACTTCCGCACACACTGAAAACCATTCCCCACACACTGAAACCCCTTCCCCACACACTCAGAACACTTCCCCACACACTGAAACCCTTCCCCATACTCTGAAACACCTTCCCCACTCACTGAAACCCCTTCCCCATACACTGAAACAATTACCCAAACTCTGAAACCCCTTCCCCACACACTGAAACACCTTCCCCACACACTGAAACCGTTCCCCACACATTGAAACACCTTTCCCACTCACTGAAACACCTTTTCACACACAGAAGTCCATCCCCACACACTGAAACCCATCCCCACACACTGAACCCCATTCCCCACACACTGAAACACCACCCCACAGACAGAAACACATTCCCCACATACTGATACCCCTTCCGCACACACTAACACCCATCCCAACACACTGAAACCCATCCCCACACACTGAAACCCATCCCCACACACTGAAACGCCTTCCCCACACACTGAAACCCCTTCGCCACACAATGCAACACGTCCTCACACACTGAAACACCTTCTCCACACACTGAAACATCTTCCCCACACACCGAAACACCTTCCCCACACACTGAAACCCCTTCTGCACACACTGAAACAACTTCCACACACAGCAACCCTTCCCCACACTCTGAAACACCTTCGCACACACTGAACCACTTCCCCACAAACTGAACACCTTCCCCACACACTGAAAACCCTTCCCCACACACAGAAACAGCTTCCTCACACACTGAAACACCTTCCCCACACACTGAAACCCCTTCGCCACACAATGCAACACGTCCTCACACACTGAAACACCTTCCCCACACACTGAAACCGTTCCCCAAACACTGATACCCATTCACCACACACTGAAACACATTGCCCACACACTGAAAATCTTCCCCACACACTGAAACACATTTCCAAACACACTGAAACCCCTTCCCCACACAAAGAAACCCCTTCCCCACACACTGAAATGCCTTCCGCACTGACTGAAACCCCTTCCGCACACACTGAAACACCTTAACCACACTCTGAAACACCTTCCCCACAACACTGAAACCCCTTCCGCACAAACTGAAACACCTTCCCCACACACTGAAACCCCTTCCGCACACAGTGAAACCCTGCCCCACACACAGAAACACCTTCCCCACACACTGAAACACATCCCCACACACTGAAAGCCATTCCGCACACACTGAAACAAATCCCCACACACTGAAACCCCTTCCCCACACACTGAAACACCTTCCCCACACTCTGAAACACCTTCCCCACAACACTGAAACCCCTTCCGCACAAACTGAAACACCTTCCCCACACACTGAAACCCCTTCCGCACACACTGAAACCCTGCCCCACACACAGAAACACCTTCCCCACACACTGAAACACATCCGCACACACTGAAAGCCATTCCGCACACACTGAAACAAATCCCCACACACTGAAACCCCTTCCCCACACACTGAAACACCTTCCCCACACACTGAAACCCCTTCCCCACACACTGATACCCCTTCTGAACAAAGTGAAACCCTTCCCCACACACTCAAACCCCTTCCCCACACACTGAAGCCCCTTCCCCACACACTGAAAACCCTTCTGCACACACTGTAACACCTTCCCCACACACTGAAACCCCTTCCCCACACACTGAAATCCTTATCGCATGCACTGAAACCTCTTCCGCACACACTGAAACAACTTCCCCACACACTGAAACCCCTTCCCCACACACTGAAACCCCTTCCGCACACACTGAAACACCTTCCCCACAAACTGAAACCACTTCCGCACACAGTGAAACCCTTCCCCACACACTGAAACCCCTTCCCCACACACTGAAATCCTTATCGCATGCACTGAAACCCCTTCCTCCCACACAGAAACACATCCCCACACACTGAAACCCCTTCCCCACAAACTGAAACCCCTTCCCCACACACTCAAAACCCTTCCCCACACACTGAAGCCCTTCCCCACACTCTGAAACACCTTCCCCACTCACTGAAACCCCTTCCCCACAGACTGAAACAATTGCCCAAACTCTGAAACCCCTTCCCCACACACTGAAACACCTTCCCCACACACTTAAACACCTTCCCCACACACTGAAACAATTGCCCAAACTCTGAAACCCCTTCCCCACACACTGAAACACCTTCCCCAAACACTGAAACACATTGCCCACACACTGAAACACCTTCCGCACACACAGAGGTCCATCCCCACACACTGAAACCCATCCCCACACACTGAATCCCCTTCCCCACACACTGAACCCCCTTCCCCACACACTGAAACACCACCCCACACACAGAAACACATTCCCCACATACTGATTCCCCTTCCGCACACACTGACACCAATCCCCACACACTGAAACCCATCCCCACACACTGAAACCCATCCCCACACACTGAAACACCTTCCGCACACACTGAAACCCTTTCCCCACACACTGAAACACCTCCCACACACACTGAAACACCTTCTCCACTCACTGAAATCCCTTCCCCACTCACTGAAATACCTTCTCCAGACACTGAAACACCTTCCTCACACACGGATACCCCTTCCCCACACACTGAAACCGTTACCCACACACTGAAACACGTTCCCCACACACTGAAACCCCTTCCCTACACACTGAAACACCTTCCCCATACACTGAAACACCTTCCCCACACAATGAAACACCTTCCCCACACACAGAATGCCTGCCCCACACACTGAAACACCTTCCGCACACAATGAAACAACTTCCCAACACATTGAAACCCCTTCCCCACAAACTGAAACACCTTACGCTCAAACTGAAACCCCTTCCCCACACACTGAAACTCCTTCCCCACACACTGAAACACCTTCCCCACACACTGAAACACGTTCCCCACACAATGAAACACCTTCCCAACACATTGAAACCCCTTCCCCACAAACTGAAACACCTTACGCTCAAACTGAAACCCCTTCCCCACACACTGAAACTCCTTCCCCACACACTAAAACCCCTTCCCCACACACTGAAACCTCTTCCACACACAGTGAAACTCTTCCCCACACACTGAAACCCCTTCCCCACACACTGAAACCCCTTCCCCACACACTGAAACACATCCCCACACACTGAAACGCCTTCCCCACACACTGAAAAACATCCCCACACACTGAAACACCTTCCCCACACACTGAAACCACTTCCCCAAACACTGATACCCCTTCCGCACTCAGTCAAACCCTTCCCCACATACTGAAACACATCCCCACACACTGAAACCACTTCCGCACACACTGTAACAGTTCCCCACACACTGAAACCCCTTCCCCACACACTGAAACCCCGTCCCCACACACTGAAAACCATTCCCCACACACTGAAACCCCTTCCCCACACACTCAAAACACTTCCCCACACACTGAAACCCTTCCCCATACTCTGAAACCCTTCCCCACTCACTGAAACCCCTTCTCCACACACTGAAACAATTACCCAAACTCTGAAACCCCTTCCCCACACACTGAAACACCTTCCCCACACACTTAAACACCTTCCCCACACACTGAAACCGTTCCCCACACACTGAAACACCTTTCCCACTCACTGAAACACCTTTTCACACACAGAAGTCCATCCCCACACACTGAAACCCATCCCCACACATTGAACCCCATTCCCCACACACTGAAACACCACCCCACAGACAGAAACACATTCCCCACATACTGATACCCCTTCCGCACACACTAACACCCATCCCAACACACTGAAACCCATCCCCACACACTGAAACCCATCCCCACACACTGAAACGCCTTCCCCACACACTGAATCCCTTTCCCCACACACTGAAACACCTCCCTCACACATTGAAACACCTTCCCCACACACTGAAATCCCTTCCCCACACACTGAAATACCTTCTCCAGACACTGAAACACCTTCCTCACACACTGATACCCCTTCCCCACACACTGAAACCGTTCCCCACACACAGAAACACGTTCCCCACACACTGAAACCCCTTCCCCACACACTGAAACAGCTTCCCCATACACTGAAACACCTTCCCCACACAATGAACCACATTCCCCACACACAGAATCCATTGCCCCACACACTGAAACACCTTCCGCACACAATGAAACACCTTCCCAACACATTGAAACCCCTTCCCCACACACTGAAACACCTTCCGCTCAAACTGAAACCCCTTCCCCACACACTGAAACACCTTCCACACACACTGAAACACCTTCCCCACACACTGAAACCCCTTCCGCACACACTGAAACCCCTTCCATACACACTGAAACGCCTTCCCCAAACACTGAAACCCTTCCCCACACACAGAAACGCCTTCCCCACACACTGAAACACATACCCACACACTGACACACCTTCCCCACACACTGAAACCCCTTCCCCAAACACTGAAACCCCTTCCGCACTCAGTCAAACCCTTCCCCACATACTGAAGCACATCCCCACACACTGAAACACCTTCCCCACACACTGAAACCCTTCCCCACACACTGAAACCACTTCCGCACACACTGAAACAGTTCCCCATACACTGAAACCCCTTCCCCACACACTGAAACCCCGTCCCCAGACACTGTAATCCTTCCCCACACACTGAAACACTTCCCCACACACTGAAACCCCATCCCCACCCACTGAAACCCTTCCCCAGACACTGAATCCCCTTCCTCACACACTGATACCCGTTCCCCACACACTGAAATCCTTCACCAAAAACTGAAACCCTTCCCCTCACACTGAAACCCCTTCCCCACATACTGAAACTCCTTCCCCACACACTGAAACACCTTCCCCACACACTAAAACCCCTTCCGCACACAGTTAAACAGTTCCATCACACTGAAACCCCCTCCCCACACACTGAACCCCCTTCCCCTCACAGTGAATACCCTTCCACGCACAATGAAACAACTACCCCACACAATGAAACAACTTCCCCACACACTGAATCCACTTCCCCACAAACTGAAACCCCTTCTGCATGCACTGAAACCCCTTCCGCACACACTGAAAGACCTTCCCCACACACAGAAACCCCTTCCACACACGCTGAAACACCTTCCCCACACACTGAAACCCCTTCCGCACACAGGGAAACCCTTCCCCACTCACTGAAACCCCTTCCCCACACACGGAAACACCTTCCCCAAACACTGAAACCCATCCCCACTCACTGAAAGCCTTCCCCACACACTGAAACCCCTTCCCACACACTGAAACACCTTCCCCGCAAACTGAAACACCTTCCCCACACACCGAAACCCCTTCCTCTTTCACTGAAACACCTTCCGCACACACCGAAACACCTTCCCCACACACTGAAACCCCTTCCGCAAACACTGCAACACCTTCCCCACACACTGCAATCCTTCCCCACACACTGAAACACTTTCCCCACACACTGAAACACTTCCCCACACACTTAAACACCTTCCCCACACACTGAAACCGTTCCCCACACACTGAAACACCTTTACCACTCACTGAAACACCTTTTCACACACAGAAGTCCATCCCCACACACTGAAACCCATCCCCACACACTGAACCCCATTCCCCACACACTGAAACACCACCCCACAGACAGAAACACATTCCCCACATACTGATATCCCTTCCGCACACACTAACACCCATCCCAACACACTGAAACCCATCCCCACACACTGAAACCCATCCCCACACACTGAAACACCTCCCTCACACATTGCAACACCTTCCCCACACACTGAAATCCCTTCCCCACACACTGAAATACCTTCTCCAGACACTGAAACACCTTCCTCACACAC
Organism: Heterodontus francisci; assembly: GCF_036365525.1. Taxonomy (NCBI): domain Eukaryota; kingdom Metazoa; phylum Chordata; class Chondrichthyes; order Heterodontiformes; family Heterodontidae; genus Heterodontus; species Heterodontus francisci. The sequence continues at coordinate 1,054,365 of NW_027140731.1, forward strand.
TGATACCCCTTCCCCACACACTGAAACCGTTCCCCACACACAGAAACACGTTCCCCACACACTGAAACCCCTTCCCCACACACTGAAACACCTTCCCCATACACTGAAACACCTTCCCCACACAATGAACCACATTCCCCACACACAGAATCCATTGCCCCACACACTGAAACACCTTCCGCACACAATGAAACACCTTCCCAACACATTGAAACCCCTTCCCCACACACTGAAACACCTTCCGCTCAAACTGAAACCCCTTCCCCACACACTGAAACACCTTCCACACACACTGAAACACCTTCCCCACACACTGAAACCCCTTCCGCACACACTGAAACCCCTTCCATACACACTGAAACCCCTTCCCCAAACACTGAAACACATACCCACACACAGAAACGCCTTCCCCACACACTGAAACACATACCCACACACTGACAGACCTTCCCCACACACTGAAACCCCTTCCCCAAACACTGAAACCCCTTCCGCACTCAGTCAAACCCTTCCCCACATACTGAAACACATCCCCACACACTGAAACACCTTCCCCACACACTGAAACCCTTCCCCACACACTGAATCCACTTCCGCACACACTGAAACACTTCCCCACACACTGAAACCCCATCCCCACCCACTGAAACCCTTCCCCAGACACTGAATCCCCTTCCTCACACACTGATACCCGTTCCCCACACACTGAAATCCTTCACCAAAAACTGAAACCCTTCCCCTCACACTGAAACCCCTTCCCCACATACTGAAACTCCTTCCCCACACACTGAAACACCTTCCCCACACACTAAAACCCCTTCCGCACACAGTTAAACAGTTCCCCACACACTGAAACCCCCTCCCCACACACTGAACCCCCTTCCCCTCACAGTGAATACCCTTCCACGCACAATGAAACAACTACCCCACACAATGAAACAACTTCCCCACACACTGAATCCACTTCCCCACAAACTGAAATCCCTTCCGCATGCACTGAAACACCTTCCGCACACACTGAAAGACCTTCGCCACACACAGAAACCCCTTCCACACACGCTGAAACACCTTCCCCACACACTGAAACCCCTTCCGCACACAGGGAAACCCTTCCCCACTCACTGAAACCCCTTCCCCACACACGGAAACACCTTCCCCAAACACTGAAACCCATCCCCACTCAGTGAAAGCCTTCCCCACACACTGAAACCCCTTCCCACACACTGAAACACCTTCCCCGCAAACTGAAACACCTTCCCCACACACTGAAACCCCTTCCTCTTTCACTGAAACACCTTCCCCACACACCGAAACACCTTCCCCACACACTGAAACCCCTTCCGCAAACACTGCAACACCTTCCCCACACACTGCAACCCTTCCCCACACACTGAAACACCTTCCCCACACACTGAAACACTTCCCCACACACTTAAACACCTTCCCCACACACTGAAAACCCTTCCCCACACACTGAAACACCTTCCTCACACACTGAAACACCTTCCCCACACACTGAAAACCTTTCCCCACACAATGCAACACGTCCTCACACACTGAAACACCTTTCCCACACACTGAAACCCCTTCCCCACACACTGAAACCGTTCCCCAAACACTGATGCCCATTCACCACACACTGAAACACATTGCCCACACACTGAAAACCTTCCAAACTCACTGAAGCACATTCCCCACACACTGAAACCCCTTCCCCACACAAAGAAACCCCTTCCCCACACGCTGAAACGCCTTCTGCACTGACTGAAACCCCTTCCACACACACTGAAACTCCTTCCCCACACACTGAAACCCCTTCCCCACAACACTGAAACCCCTTCCGCACATACCGAAACACCTTCCCCACACACTGAAACCCCTTCCGCACACACTGAAGCCCTGCCCCACACACAGAAACACGTTTCCCACACACTGAAACTCATCCCCACACACTGAAAGCCCTTCCGCACACACTGAAACAAATCCCCACACACTGAAACCCCTTCCCCAACCACTGAAACACCTTCCCACACACTGAAACTCCTTCACCACACACTGAAACCCATTCTGCACGCAGTGAAACACTTCCCCAAACACTCAAACCCCTTCCCCACACACTGAAGCACATCCCCACGTACTGAAACCCCTTCCCCACACACTGAAAACCCTTCCGCACACACTGTAACACCTTCACCACGCACAGAAACCCCTTCCCCACACACTGAAACCCCTTCCCCACGCACTCAAAACCCTTCCACACACACTGAAACCCTTCCCCACACTCTGAAACACCTAGCCCACTCACTGAAACCCCTTCCCCACACACTGAAACAATTACCCAAACTCTGAAACCCCTTCCCCACACACTGAAACACCTTCCCCACACACTTAAACACCTTCCTCACACACTGAAACTCTTCCCCACACACTGAAACACCTTGCCCACACACTGAAACCCCTTCCGCACACATTGAAGTCCATCCCCACACACTGAAACACATCCCCACACACTGAAACCCCTTCCTCACACACTGAACCCCCTTCCCCACACACTGAAACACCACCCCACACTCGGAAACACCTTCCCCACATACTGATACCCCTTCCGCACACACTGACACCCATCCCCACACACAGAAATCCATCCCCACACACTGAAACCCATCCCCACACAATGAAACACCTTCCCCACACACTGAAACCCCTTCCCCACACACTGAAACAATTACCCAAACTCTGAAACCGCTTCCCCACACACTGAAACACCTTCCCCACACACTTAAACACCTTCCTCACACACTGAAACTCTTCCCCACACACTGAAACACCTTGCCCACACACTGAAACCCCTTCCGCACACATTGAAGTCCATCCCCACACACTGAAACCCATCCCCACACACTGAAACCCCTTCCCCACACACTGAACCCCCTTCCCCACACACTGAAACACCACCCCACACTCGGAAACACCTTCCCCACATACTGATACCCCTTCCGCACACACAGACACCCATCCCCACACACTGAAATCCATCCCCACACACTGAAATCCATCCCCACACACTGAAACCCATCCCCACACACTGAAACACCTTCCCCACACACTGAAACAGCTTCCCCACACACTGAAACCCCTTCCCCACACACTGAAATACCTTCATCAGACACTGAAACACCTTCCTCACACCCTGATACCCCTTCCCCACACACTGAAACACCTTGCCCACACACTGAAACCCCTTCCGCACACATTGAAGTCCATCCCCACACACTGAAACCCATCCACACTCACTGAAACCCCTTCCCCACACACTGAACCCCCTTCCCCACACACTGAAACACCACCCCACACACAGAAACACCTTCCCCACATACTGATACCCCTTCCGCACACACTGACACCCATCCCCACACACTGAAATCCATCCCCACACACTGAAACCCATCCCCACACACTGAAACACCTTCACCACACACTGAAACATCTTCCCCACACACTGAAACCCCTTCCCCACACACTGAAACACCTCCCGCACACACTGAAACACCTTCCCCACACACTGAAACCCCTTCCCCACACACTGAAATACCTTCATCAGACACTGAAACAACTTCCTCACACACTGATATCCCTTCCCCACACACTGAAACCGTTCCCCACACACTGAAACACCTTCCGCACACACTGAAACACCATCCCCACACACTGAAACCCCTTCCGCACACACTGAAACCCTTCCCCACACACTGTAACCCATTCCCCACTCACTGAAACACCGTCCCCACACACTGTAACCCCTCCCCACACACTGAAACACTTCCCCACACACTGAACCTTCCCTACACACTGAAACCCCTTCCCCACACACTGAAACCCCTTCCCCACACACTGAAGCCCTTCACCACATACTGAAACCCCTTCCCCACAAACTGAAACACCTTCCCCACACACTGAAACCCTTCCCCACACACTGAAAATCTTCCCCACACACTGAAACCGCTTCCGCACATCCTGAAACCCCTTCCACACATGCTGAAACACCTTCCCCACACACTGAAACCCCTTCCTCACACACTGAAACTCCTTCCCCACACACTGAAACACCTTCCACACACACTGAAACCCTTCCCCTCACACTGAAACACCTTCCGCACACACTGAAACCCATCCCCACACACTGAAACCCCACACCCTCACACTGAAACCCCTTCCCCACACACTGAAACCCCTTACCCAAACACTGAAACACATCCCCACACACTGAAATACCTTCCCCACACACTGAAACCCATTCCGCACACATTGTAACCCATACCCACGCACTGAAACCCATCCCCACACACTGAAAACCCTTCCCGACACACTGAAACCACTTCCACACACACTGAAACACCATCCCCACACACTGAAACCCTTCCCCATACAGTGGAACCCCTTCCGCACACACTGAAAACCTTCCCAACACACTGAAACCCATTCCCCACTCACTGAAACACCGTCCCCACACACTGTAACCCTTCCCCACACACTGAAACACTTCCCCACACCCTGAAATCCCTTCCCCACACACTGAATCCCTTTAACACATACTGAAACCCCGTCCCCACACACTGAAACCCTTCCCCACAAACTGAAACCCTTCCCCACACAGTGAAACCGCTTCCCCACATACTGAAACCCCTTCCGCACATGCTGAAAAACCTTCCCCACACACTGAAACTCCTTCCACACGCACTGAAACTCCTTCCCCACACACTGAAACCCCTTCCACACACACTGAAACCCTTCCCCACACACTGACGCCCCTTCCGCACACACTGAAACCCATCCCCACACACTGACACCCCACACCCTCACACTGAAACCCCTTCCCCACACACTGAAACCCCTTACCCAAACACTGAAACACATCCCCAGACACTGAAATACCTTCCCCACACACTGAAACCCATTCCGCACACATTGTAACCCACACCCACGCACTGAAACCCCTCCCCACACACTGAAACCCCTTCCCGACACACTGAAACCACTTCCACACACACTGAAACACATCCCCACACACTGAAACACCTTCCCCACACACTAAAACCCCTTCCACACACACTGAAACCCAGCCCCACACACTGAAACCCATCCCCACACACTGAAACCCATCCCCACACACTGAACCAAATTCCCCACACACTGAAACCTTGCCCCACAAAATGAAACACATCCCCACACATTGAAACTCATCCCCACACACAGAAAAACCTTCCCCACACACTGAAACCCCTTCCCTGCACACTGAAACACCTTCCCACACAATGTACCCCTTCCCCACACACTGAAACCCCTTCCCCACATACTGAAACACCTTCCCCACACACTGAAACCCCTTCTGCACACACTGAAACCCATCCCCACACACTGAAACCCCTCACCCACACACTGAAACCCCTTCCCCACACACTGAAACCCCTTCCCCACACACTGAAACACATCCCCATACACTGAAACAACTTCCCCTCAGACTGAAAACCCTTCTGCACACTTTCCAACCCATCCCCACACTCTGAAACCCTTCCCCACACACTGTAACCCTTCCCCACACACGGAAACCACTTCCCTACACACTGAAACCCCTTCCCCACACACTGAAACCCCTTCCCCACACACTGAAACCACTTTCCCACACACTGAAACCCTTCCCCACACACTGAAACCCCTTCCCCACACACAGTAACACCTTCCCCACACACTGAAACCCTTCCCCACAAACTGAAACCCTTCCCCACACAGTGAAACCGCTTCCCCACATACTGAAACCCCTTCCGCACATGCTGAAAAACCTTCCCCACACACTGAAACTCCTTCCACACGCACTGAAACCCCTTCCCCACACACTGAAACCCCTTCCACACACACTGAAACCCTTCCCCACACACTGAAGCCCCTTCCGCACACACTGAAACCCATCCCCACACACTGAAACCCCACACCCTCACACAGAAACCCCTTCCCCACACACTGAAACCCCTTACCCAAACACTGAAACACATCCCCAGACACTGAAATACCTTCCCCACACACTGAAACCCATTCCGCACACATTGTAACCCATACCCACGCACTGAAACCCCTCCCCACACACTGAAACCCCTTCCCGACACACTGAAACCACTTCCACACACACTGAAACACATCCCCACACACTGAAACACCTTCCCCACACACTAAAACCCCTTCCGCACACACTGAAACCCAGCCCCACACACTGAAACCCATCCCCACACACTGAAACCCATCCCCACACACTGAACCAAATTCCCCACACACTGAAACCTTGCCCCACAAAATGAAACACATCCCCACACATTGAAACTCATCCCCACACACAGAAAAACCTTCCCCACACACTGAAACCCCTTCCCTGCACACTGAAACACCTTCCCACACAATGTACCCCTTCCCCACACACTGAAACCCCTTCCCCACATACTGAAACACCTTCCCCACACACTGAAACCCCTTCTGCACACACTGAAACCCATCCCCACACACTGAAACCCCTCACCCACACACTGAAACCCCTTCCCCACACACTGAAACCCCTTCCCCACACACTGAAACACATCCCCATACACTGAAACACCTTCCCCTCACACTGAAAACCCTTCTGCACACTTTCCAACCCATCCCCACACTCTGAAACCCTTCCCCACACACTGTAACCCTTCCCCACACACGGAAACACTTCCCTACACACTGAAACCCCTTCCCCACACACTGAAACCCCTTCCCCACACACTGAAACCACTTTCCCACACACTGAAACCCTTCCCCACACACTGAAACCCCTTCCCCACACACAGAAACACCTTCCCCACACACTGAAACCTTTCCCCACACACTGAAATCCTTCCCCACACACAGAAACCGCTACCCCACAAACTGAAACCCCTTCAGCACACGCAGAAACACCTTCTCCACGCACTGAAACCCCTTCCCCACACACTGAAACTCCATCCACACACACTGAAACACCTTCCCCACACACTGAAACCACTTCCGCACACACTGAAACCCATCCACACACTGAAACCCCACACCCTCACACTGAAACCCCTTCCCCACACACTGAAACCCCTTACCCAAACACTGAAACACATCCCCACACACTGAAATAACTTCCCCACACACTGAAACCCATTCCACACACATTGTAACCCATCCCCACACACTGAAACCCATCCCCACACACTGAACCCCCTCCCCACACACTGAAACCCCTTCCGCACTCATTGAAACACTTCCCCACACACTGAAACCCTTCCCCACACACTGAAACCCCTTCCGCACACACTGTAACCCATCCCCACACATTGAAACCAATTCCCCTCCCACTCACTGCAACCCCGTCCCCACGCACTGTAACCCTTCCCCACACACGGAAACACTTCCCCACACACTGAAACCCCTTCCCCACACACTGAAATCCCTTCGCCACACACTGAAAACACTTCCCCACACACTGAAACCCTTCCCCACACACTGAAACCCTTCCCCACACACTGAAACCGCTTCCCCACATACAAAACCCCTTCCGCACATGCTGAAACACCTTCCCCACGCACTGAAACCCCTTCCCCACACACTGAAACTACTTAAACACACACTGAAACACCTTCACCACACACTGAAACCCCTTCTGCACAAACTGAAACCCACCCCACACACTGAAACCCCACACCCTCACACTGAAACCCCTTCCCCCCACACTGAACTACCTTCCACACACACTGAAACCAATTCCGCCCACATTGTAACTCATACCCACACACTGAAACCCATCCCCACTCACTGAAACCCCTCCCCACACACTGAAACCCCTTCCCACACACTGAAACCCCTTCCGCACACACTGTAACCCATCCCCACACATTGAAACCAATTCCCCACTCACTGCAACCCCGTCCCCACGCACTGTAACCCTTCCCCACACACGGAAACACTTCCCCACACACTGAAACCCCTTCCCCACACACTGAAATCCCTTCGCCACACACTGAAAACACTTCCCCACACACTGAAACCCTTCCCCACACACTGAAACCCTTCCCCACACACTGAAACCGCTTCCCCACATACAAAACCCCTTCCGCACATGCTGAAACACCTTCCCCACGCACTGAAACCCCTTCCCCACACACTGAAACTACTTAAACACACACTGAAACCCCTTCTGCACAAACTGAAACCCACCCCACACACTGAAACCCCACACCCTCACACTGAAACCCCTTCCCCCCACACTGAACTACCTTCCACACACACTGAAACCAATTCCGCACACATTGTAACTCATACCCACACACTGCAACCCATCCCCACTCATGAAACCCCTCCCCACACACTGAAACCCCTTCCCGACACACTGAAACCACTTCCACACACACTGAAACACATCCCCACACACTGAAACACATTCCCCACACACTAAAACCCCTTCCGCACACACTGATACCCAGCCCCACGCACTGAAACCCATCCCCACACACTGAAACCCATCCCCACACACTGAAACAACTTCCCCACACACTGAAACCTTTCCCCACAAAATAAAACACATCCCCACACATTGAAACTCATCCCCACAAACAGAAACACCTTCCCCACACACTGAAACCCCTTCCCTACACACTGAAACACCGTCCTCACACACTGAAACCCCTTCCCCACACACTAAAACCCCTTCCCCACACACTGACACACCTTCCCCACACAATGAAACCCCTTCTGCACACACTGAAACCCATCCCCACACACTGAAACCCCACACCCACCCCACTGAAACCCCTACCCCACACACTGAAACCCCTTCACCACATACTGAAACCCATTCTGCACACATTGTAACCCATCCCCACACACTGAAACCCATCCCCACACACTGAAACCCCTTCCCCTCAATCTGAAACCCTTCCCCACACACTGAAACCCCTTCCCCTCACTCTGAAAACCCTTCCCCACACTCTGAAAACCATTCCCCACACACTGAAACACCTTCCGCACACACTGAAACCCTTTCCCCACACACTGAAACTCCATCCACACACACTGAAACACCTTCCCCACACACTGAAACCACTTCCCCTCACTCTGAAACCCTTCCCCACACTCTGAAAACCATTCCCCACACACTGAAACACCTTCCGCACACACTGAAACCCTTTCCCCACACACTGAAACTCCATCCACACACACTGAAACACCTTCCCCACACACTGAAACCACTTCCGCGCACACTGAAACCCATCCCCACACACTGAAACCCCACACCCTCACACTGAAACCCCTTCCCCACACACTGAAACTCCTTACCCAAACACTGAAACACATCCCCACACACTGACATAACTTCCCCACACACTGAAACCCATTCCACACACATTGTAACCCATCCGCACACACTGAAACCCATCCCCACACACTGAAACCCCTCCCCACACACTGAAACCCCTTCCGCACTCACTGAAACACCTTCCCCACACACTGAAACCCTTCCCCACACACTGAAACCCCTTCCGCACACACTGTAACCCATCCCCACACATTGAAACCCATTCCCCACTCACTGCAACCCCGTCGCCACGCACTGTAACCCTTCCCCACACACGGAAACACTTGCCCACACACTGAAACCCCTTCCCCACACACTGAAATCCCTTCCCCACACACTGAAACCACTTCCCCACACACTGAAACCCTTCCCCACACACTGAAACCCTTCCCCACACACTGAAACCGCTTCCCCACATACAAAACCCCTTCCGCACATGCTGAAACACCTTCCCCACGCACTGAAACCCCTTCCCCACACACTGAAACTACTTAAACACACACTGAAACACCTTCACCACACACTGAAACCCCTTCTGCACAAACTGAAACCCACCCCACACACTGAAACCCCACACCCTCACACTGAAACCCCTTCCCCCCACACTGAAATACCTTCCACACACACTGAAACCATTCCGCACACATTGTAACTCATACCCACACACTGCAACCCATCCCCACTCACTGAAACCCCTCCCCACACACTGAAACCCCTTCCCGACACACTGAAACCACTTCCACACACACTGAAACACATCCCCACACACTGAAACACATTCCCCACACACTAAAACCCCCTTCCGCACACACTGATACCCAGCCCCACGCACTGAAACCCATCCCCACACACTGAAACCCATCCCCACACACTGAAACAACTTCCCCACACACTGAAACCTTTCCCCACAAAATAAAACACATCCCGACACATTGAAACTCATCCCCACAAACAGAAACACCTTCCCCACACACTGAAACCCCTTCCCTATACACTGAAACACCGTCCTCACACACTGAAACCCCTTCCCCACACACTAAAACCCCTTCCCCACACACTGACACACCTTCCCCACACAATGAAACCCCTTCTGCACACACTGAAACCCATCCCCACACACTGAAACCCCACACCCACCCACTGAAACCCCTACCCCACACACTGAAACCCCTTCACCACATACAGAAACCCCTTCTGCACACATTGTAACCCATCCCCACACACTGAAACCCATCCCCACACACTGAAACCCCTTCCCCTCACTCTGAAACCCTTCCCCACACACTGAAACCCCTTCCCCTCACTCTGAAACCCTTCCCCACACTCTGAAAACCATTCCCCACACACTGAAACACCTTCCGCACACACTGAAACCCTTTCCCCACACACTGAAACTCCATCCACACACACTGAAACACCTTCCCCACACACTGAAACCACTTCCCCTCACTCTGAAACCCTTCCCCACACTCTGAAAACCATTCCCCACACACTGAAACACCTTCCGCACACACTGAAACCCTTTCCCCACACACTGAAACTCCATCCACACACACTGAAACACCTTCCCCCACACTGAAACCACTTCCGCGCACACTGAAACCCATCCCCACACACTGAAACCCCACACCCTCACACTGAAACCCCTTCCCCACACACTGAAACTCCTTACCCAAACACTGAAACACATCCCCACACACTGAAATAACTTCCCCACACACTGAAACCCATTCCACACACATTGTAACCCATCCGCACACACTGAAACCCATCCCCACACACTGAAACCCCTCCCCACACACTGAAACCCCTTCCGCACTCACTGAAACACCTTCCCCACACACTGAAACCCTTCCCCACACACTGAAACCCTTTCCGCACACACTGTAACCCATCCCCACACATTGAAACCCATTCCCCACTCACTGCAACCCCGTCCCCACGCACTTTAACCCTTCCCGACACACGGAAACACTTCCCCACACACTGAAACCCCTTCCCCACACACTGAAATCCCTTCCCCACACACTGAAACCACTTCCCCACACACTGAAACCCTTCCCCACACACTGAAACCCTTCCCCACACACTGAAACCGCTTCCCCACATACCAAACCCCTTCCGCACATGCTGAAACACCTTCCCCACGCACTGAAACCCCTTCCCCACACACTGAAACTACTTAAACACACACTGAAACACCTTCACCACACACTGAAACCCCTTCTGCACAAACTGAAACCCACCCCACACACTGAAACCCCACACCCTCACACTGAAACCCCTTCCCCACACACTGAAATACCTTCCACACACACTGAAACCAATTCCGCACACATTGTAACTCATACCCACACACTGCAACCCATCCCCACTCACTGAAACCCCTCCCCACACACTGAAACCCCTTCCCGACACACTGAAATCACTTCCACACACACTGAAACACATCCCCACACACTGAAACACATTCCCCACACACTAAAACCCCTTCCGCACACACTGAAACCCAGCCCCACACACTGAAACCCATCCCCACACACTGAAACCCATCCCCACACACTGAAACAACTTCCCCACACACTGAAACCTTTCCCCACAAAATAAAACACATCCCCACACATTGAAACTCATCCCCACAAACAGAAACACCTTCCCCACACACTGAAACCCCTTCCCTACACACTGAAACACCGTCCCCACACACTGAATCCCCTTCCCCACACACTAAAACCCCTTCCCCACACACTGACACACCTTCCCCACACAATGAAACCCCTTCTGCACACACTGAAACCCATCCCCACACACTGAAACCCCACACCCACCCACTGAAACCCCTACCCCACACACTGAAACCCCTTCACCACATACTGAAACCCCTTCTGCACACATTGTAACCCATCCCCACACACTGAAACCCATCCCCACACACTGAAACCCCTTCCCCTCACTCTGAAACCCTTCCCCACACACTGAAAACCCTTCCACACTCACTGAAACCCATCCCCACACACTGAAACCCCTTCCCCTCACTATGAAACCCTTCCCCACACTCTGAAAACCATTCCCCACACACTGAAACACCTTCCCCACACACTGAAACCCTTTCCCCACACAATGAAACCCCTTCCCCAGACAGTGAAACACTTTCCGCACACAATGAAACCCCTTCCGCACATACTGAAACCCATCCCCACACACCAAAACCCATCCCCACACACTGAAACCCATCCCCACACACTGAAACCCCTTCCCCACACATTTAAACCGCTTCCGCACACACTGAAACCCATCCCCACACACTGAAAACCATCCCCACAAACTGAAGCACCTTCCCCACACACTGAAACCCATCCCCACAAACTGAAACACATCCCCACACATTGAAACTCATCCCCACACACTGAAACACCTTCCCCACAAACTGAAACACCTTCCCCACTCACTGAACCACCTTCCCCTGACACTTAAATACCTTCGCCACACACTGAATCCCTTCCCCACACTCCTAAACCCCTTAGACACTCACTGAAACACCTTCCCCACAAACTGAAACCCCTTCCCCACACACTGAAACCCCTTCCCCACACACTGAAACACCTTCCCCAAACACTGAAACACCTTGCACAAACACTCAAACACATCCCCACACACTGAAACACCACCCCACACACTGAAACCCCTTCCCCACACACTGAAACCCCTTCCACACACACTGAAACGCATCCCCACGCACTGAAACACCTTCCCCACATACTGAAACACCTTCCGCACACACTGAAACACCGTACCCACACACTGTACCCCTTCCGCACACACTGAAACACATTCCCCACACACTGAAACACTTCCGCACACACTGAAACACCTTCCCCACACAATGGAAACCCTTCCCCACATACTGAAACCCCTTCCCCACACGATGAAACACCTTCCCCATACACTGAAACCCCATCCCCACACGCTGCAACACATCCCCACACACTGAAAAACCTTCCCCACACACTGAAATCCCTTCCCCACACACTGAAACCCTTCCCCAAACACTGATACCCATTCACCACACACTGAAACACATTCCCCACACACTGAAACCCTACCAAGGACACTGAAACACATTCCCCACACACTGAAACTCCTTCCCCACACCCTGAAAACCATTCCCCACACACTGAAATGCCTTCCGCACACACTGAAACCCCTTTCGCACAAACTGAAACACCTTCCCCACACAGTGAAACCCTTCCCCACACACTGAAATACCTTCCCCACACACTGAAACACATCCCCACAAACTGAAACCCCTTCCCCACATACTGAAACACATCCCCACACACTGAAACCCCTTCCCCGCACATTGAAACACCTTCCCCACACACTGAAACCCTTTCTGCACACATTGTAACCCATCCCCACACACTGAAACCCATCCCCACACAGTGAAAACCCTTCCCCTCAATCTGAAACCCTTCCCCACACTGAAAACCTTTCCACACTCACTGAAGCACTTCCCCACACACTGAAACCCCTTCCCCAAACACTGATAATCATTCCCACACACTGCAACCCTTTCCCCACACACTGAAACACATCCCCACACACAGAAACACCTTCCCCACAGACTGAAACCCCGTCCGCACACACTGAAACACCATCCCCACACACTGAAACCCTTTCCCCACACACTGAAACACCTTGCGCACACACTGAAACCCCTCCGCACACACTGAAACAACTTCCCCACACACTGAAATCCCTTCCCCACACACGGAAACTCCTTCCCCACACACTGAATCCCCATCCCCACACACTGAAACACCTTCCGCACACAGTGAAACCCTTCCCCACACACTGAAACCCCTTCCCCACACACTGAAAACCCTTCCCCACGCACAGAAACACATCCCCACACACTGAAAAGCCTTCCCCACACACTGAAACACCTTCCCCACACACTGAAACACCTTTCCCACACACTGAAATCCCTTCCCCACACACTGAAACACCTTCCCCACACACTGAAACACCTTCCCCACACTCCTAAACCCCTTCTCCACACACTGAAACCCCTTCCCCTCTCACTGAAACATCTTCCCCACACACTGAAACCCCTTCCGCACACACTGACACCCATCCCCACACACTGAAACCCCACACACTCACACTGAAACCCCTTCCCCACACACTGAAACCCCTTACCCAAACACTGAAACACATCCCCAAACACTGAAATACCTTCCCCACACACTGAAACCCATTCTGCACACATTGTAACCCATCCCCAAACACTGAAACCCATCCCCACACACTGAAACCCATCCCACACACTGAAACACCTTTCCATCTCTCTGAAACCCTTCCCCACAAAATAAAACACATCCCCACAAATTGAAACTCATCCCCACACACAGAAACACCTTCCCCAAACACTGAAACCCCTACCCTACACACTGAAACACATTCCCCACACACTGAAACCCCTTCCCCAACACACTGTAACCCCTTCCCCACACACTGAAACCTCATCCCCACACACTGAAACACCTTCCCCACGCACTGAAACCCCTTCCCCACATACTGAAACCCATCCCCACACACTGAAACCCCACCCCCACTCACTAAAACCACTTCCCCACACACTGAAACCCCTTCCACACACACTGAAACACATCCCCAGATACTGAAACACCTTCCCCACACAATGAAAACACTTCTGCACACATTGTAACCCATCCCCACACACTGAAACCCATCCCCACACACTGAAACCCCTTCCCCTCACTCTGAAACCCTTCCCCACACACTGAAAACCCTTCCCCACTCACTGAAGCACATCCCCACACACTGAAACCCCTTCCCCACACACTGAAACACATCCCCACACACTGAAACCCTTTTCCCACACACTGAAACACCTTCCCCACACACTGAAACACCTTCCCCACAGACTGAAACCCCTTCCGCACACACTGAAACAAAATCCACACACACTGAAACCCCTTCCCCACACACTGAATCCCCTTCCGCACACACTGAAACCCCTTCCACACATACTGAAACACCTTCCCCACACACTGAAACCCCTTCCACACACACTGAAACACCTTCCCCACACACTGAAACCCCTTCTGCACACACTGAAACACCTTCCCCACACACTGAAACGACTTCCCCACACTCTGAAACCCCTTCCGCACACAGTAAAACCCTTCCCCACACACTGAAACCCCTTCCCCACACACTGAAACCCCTTCCCCACACGCTGAAACACATCCCCACACACTGAAACGCCTTCCCCACACACTGAATCCCCTTCCCCACACACAGAAAGACCTGACTCCCACACTGAAACCCTTCCCCACACACTGAAACACCTTCCCCACACACTTAAACCCCTTCCGCACACACGGAAACCCATCCCCACACACTGAAAACCATCCCCACACACTGAAACACCTTCCCCACACGCTGAAACCCTTCCCCACAAACTGAAACACATCCCCACACATTGAAACACTTCCCCACACACTGAAACACCTTCCCCACACACTGAAACACATTCCCCACACACTGAACCACCTACCCCAGACACTGAATCCCTTCCCCACAATCCTAAAACCCTTAGCCACTCACTGAAACACCTTCCCCACAAACTGAAACCCCTTCCCCACACACTGAAACACCTTCCCCAAACACTGAAACAACTTGCACAAACACTCAAACACATCCCCACACACTGAAACACCAACCCACACACTGAAACCCCTTCCCCACACACTGAAACACCTTCCACACACACTGAAACACATCCCCACGCTCTGAAACACCTTCCCCACATACTGATACACCTTCCCCACACACCGAAACACATTCAGCACACACTGAAACCCCTTCCGCACACACTGAAACACCGTCCCCACACACTGTAACGCTTCCCCACACACTGAAACACCTTCAACACACACTGAAACCCCTTCTGCACACACTGAAACACCTTCTGCACACACTGAAACCCCTTCACCACACACTGAAACCCATTCCGCACACAGTGAAACCTTTCCCCACACAGTGTAACCCCTTCCCCACACACTGAAACCCATTCCCCACACACGGAAACACATCCCCACACCCTGCAACGCCTTCCCCACTCCCTGAATCCCTTCCCCACACACTGAAAACCCTTACCCCCACACTGAAACCCTTCCCCACACTCTGAAACCCCTTCCCCACACACTGAAATCGCCACCCCACACACTGAAACCCTTCCCCACACTCTGAAAACCATTCCCCACACACTGAAACACCTTCCCCACACAATGAAACCCCTTCCCCAGACAGTGAAACACATTCCGCACACAATGAAACCCCTTCTGCACATACTGAAACCCATCCCCACACACTGAAACCCATCCCCACACTCTGAAACCCATCCCCACACACTGAAACCCCTTCCCCACACACATAAACCCCTTCCGCACACACTGAAACCCATCCCCACACACTGAAAACCATCCCCACAAACTGAAACACATTCCCCACACACTGAAACCCTTTCCCACAAACTGAAACACATCCCCACACATTGAAACTCTTCCCCACACACAGAAACACCTTCCCACACACTGAAACAACTTCCCCACACACTGAACCACCTTCCCCTGACAATGAAATCCCTTCTCCACACACTGATTCCCTTCCCCACACTCCTAAACCCCTTAGCAACTCACTGAAACCCGTTCCCCACAAACTGAAACCCCTTCCCCACACACTGAAACTCCTTCCCCACACACTGAAACACCTTCCCCAAACACTGAAACACCTTGCACAAACACTCAAACACATCCCCACACAATGAAACACCACTCCACACACTGAAACGCCTTCCCCACACACTGAAACCCCTTCCACACAGTCTGAAACACATCCCCACGCACTGAAACACCTTCCCCAAACACTGAAACACCTTGCACAAACACTCAAACTCATCCCCACACACTGAAACACCAACCCAAACACTGAAACCCCTTCCCCACACAATGAAACCCCTTCCACACACACTGAAACACATCCCCACGCACTGAAACACCTTCCCCACATACTGAAACACCTTCCCCACACACCGAAACACATTCACCACACACTGAAACCCCTTCCGCACACACTGAAACACCGTCCCCACACACTGTAACCCTTCCCCACACACTGAAACACCTTCCACACACACTGAAACCCATTCTGCACACACTGAAACCCCTTCCGCACACAGTGAAACCATTCCCCACACAGTGTAACCCCTTCCCCACACACTGAAACCCCTTCCCCACAGACGGAAACACATCCCCACACCCTGCAACGCCTTCCCCACACACTGAATCCCCTTCCGCACACACTGAAAACCCTTACACCCACATTGAAACCCTTCCCCACACTCTGAAACCCCTTCCCCACACACTGAAACACCTTCCCCACACACTGAACCACCTTCCCCAGACACTGAAATCCCTTCCCCACACACTGAATCCCTTCCCCACAATCCTAAAACCCTTAGCCACTCACTGAAACACCTTCCCCACAAACTAAACCCCTTCCCCACACACTGAAACACCTTCCCCAAACACTGAAACAACTTGCACAAACACTCAAACACATCCCCACACACTGAAACACCAACCCACACACTGAAACCCCTTCCCCACACACTGAAACACCTTCCACACACACTGAAACACATCCCCACGCTCTGAAACACCTTCCCCACATACTGAAACTCCTTCGCCACACACCGAAACACATTCAGCACACACTGAAACCCCTTCCGCACACACTGAAACACCGTCCCCACACACTGTAACGCTTCCCCACACACTGAAACACCTTCCCCACACACTGAAACCCCTTCTGCACACACTGAAACACGTTCCGCACACACTGAAACCCCTTCACCACACACTGAAACCCATTCCGCAAACAGTGAAACCTTTCCCCACACAGTGTAACCCCTTCCCCACACACTGAAACCCCTTCCCCACACACGGAAACACATCCCCACACCCTGCAACGCCTTCCCCACTCCCTGAATCCCTTCCCCACACACTGAAAACCCTTACCCCCACACTGAAACCCTTCCCCACACTCTGAAACCCCTTCCCCACACACTGAAATCGCCACCCCACACACTGAAACCCTTCCCCACACTCTGAAAACCATTCCCCACACACTGAAACACCTTCCCCACACAATGAAACCCCTTCCCCAGACAGTGAAACACATTCCGCACACAATGAAACCCCTTCCGCACATACTGAAACCCATCCCCACACACTGAAACCCATCCCCACACACTGAAACCCATCCCCACGCACTGAAACCCCTGCCCCACACACATAAACCCCTTCCGCACACACTGAAACCCATCCCCACACACTGAAAACCATCCCCACAAACTGAAACACATTCCCCACACACTGAAACCCTTTCCCACAAACTGAAACACATCCCCACACATTGAAACTCTTCCCCACACACAGAAACACCTTCCCACACACTGAAACAACTTCCCCACACACTGAACCACCTTCCCCTGGCAATGAAATCCCTTCTCCACACACTGATTCCCTTCCCCACACTCCTAAACCCCTTAGCAACTCACTGAAACCCGTTCCCCACAAACTGAAACCCCTTCCCCAAACACTGAAACCCCTTCCGCACACACTGAAACACCTTCCCCAAACACTGAAACACCTTGCACAAACACTCAAACACATCCCCACACAATGAAACACCACTCCACACACTGAAACGCCTTCCCCACACACTGAAACCCCTTCCACACAGTCTGAAACACATCCCCAAGCACTGAAACACCTTCCCCAAACACTGAAACACCTTGCACAAACACTCAAACACATCCCCACACACTGAAACACCAACCCAAACACTGAAACCCCTTCCCCACACAATGAAACCCCTTCCACACACACTGAAACACATCCCCACGCACTGAAACACCTTCCCCACATACTGAAACACCTTCCCCACACACCGAAACACATTCACCACACACTGAAACCCCTTCCGCACACACTGAAACACCGTCCCCACACACTGTAACCCTTCCCCACACACTGAAACACCTTCCACACACACTGAAACCCATTCTGCACACACTGAAACACCTTCCGCACACAGTGAAACCATTCCCCACACAGTGTAACCCCTTCCCCACACACTGAAACCCCTTCCCCACAGACGGAAACACATCCCCACACCCTGCAACGCCTTCCCCACACACTGAATCCCCTTCCGCACACACTGAAAACCCTTACACCCACATTGAAACCCTTCCCCACACTCTGAAACCCCTTCCCCACACACTGGAATCGCCACCCCACACAGTGAAACCCTTCCCCACACTCTGAAAACCATTCCCCACACACTGAAACACCTTCCCCACACACTGAAACCCTTTCCCCACACAATGAAACACCTTCCCCAGACAGTGAAACACCTTCCGCACACAATGAAACCCCTTCCGCACATACTGAAACCCATCCCCACACACTGAAACCCATCCCCACACACTGAAACACTTCCCCACACACTGAAACACTTCCCCACACACTGAAACACCTTCCCCACACACTGAACCACCTTCCCCTGACACTGAAACACCTTCCCCACACACTGAAACAGCTTCCCCACAAACTGAAACCCCTTCCGCACACACTGAAACACCGTCCCCACACTCTGAAACCCCTTCCCCGCACACTGAAACCACTTCCCCACACACTGAAACCCATCCCCACAATCTGAAACACCTTCCCCATACACTGAAACACCTTCCCCACACACTGAAACACCTTCCCCACACACTGATACTCCTTCCCCACATCGTGAAACCCCTTCCCATTCACTGAAACCCATCACCACACACTGAAACACATCCCCACACACTGAAACACCTTCCCCACACAATGAAACCCCTTCCGCACACACTGAAACCCATCCACACACACTGAAACCCATCCCCACACACTGAAACACCTTCCCCACACACTGAAACCCCTTCCCCACACACTTAAACCGCTTCCGCACACACTGAAACCCAGCCCCACACACTGAAAACCATCCCCACAAACTGAAACACCTTCCCCAAACACTTAAACCCATCCCCACAAACTGAAACACATCCCCACACATTGAAACACTTCCCCACACACTGAAACACCTTCCCCACACACTGAACCACCTTCCCCTGACACTGAAATACCTTCACCACACACTGAATCCCTTCCCCACACTACTAAACCCCTTAGTCACTCACTGAAACACCTTCCCCGCAAACTCAAACCCCTTCCCCACACACTGAAACCCCTTCCCCACACACTGAAACACCTTCCCCAAACACTGAAACACCTTGCACAAACACTCAAACACATCCCCACACACTGAAACACCACCCCACACACTGAAACCCCTTCCCCACACACTGAAACCCTTCCCCACACAATGAAACCTCGTCCGCACACACTGAAACACATCCCCACACACTGAAACCTCATCCCCATACACGGAAACATCATCCCCACAAACTGAAACCACTTCCCCAGACACTGAAACCCATCCCCACACACTGAAACCTCTTCCCCACACACTGAAACCCCTTCCCCGCACACTGAAACCCATCCCCACACACTGAAACCCCTTCCCCACACACTGAAACCCATCCCCACACACTGAAACCCTTCCCCACACACTGAAAACTCTTCCCCACACACTGAAACATCTGCCCCACACACTGAAACCCCTTCCCCACACACTGAAACCCATCCACACGCACTGAAAGCTCTTCCCCAAGCGCAGAAACCTCTTCCACACACACTGAAACCTCTTCACCGCAAACTGAAACCTCTTCACCACACACTGAAACCTCTTCCCCACACACTAAACCCGCTTCCCCACGCACTGAAACCTCTTCCCCACACACTGAAACCCCTTCCCCGCACACTGAAACCCATCCCCACACACTGAAACCCCTTCCCCACACACTGAAACCCATCCCCACACACTGAAACCCTTCCCCACACACTGAAAACTCTTCCCCACACACTGAAACATCTGCCCCACACACTGAAACCCCTTCCCCACACACTGAAACCCATCCACACGCACTGAAAGCTCTTCCCCAAGCGCAGAAACCTCTTCCACACACACTGAAACCTCTTCACCGCAAACTGAAACCTCTTCACCACACACTGAAACCTCTTCCCCACACACTAAACCCGCTTCCCCACGCACTGAAACCTCTTCCCCACACACTGAAACCCCTTCCCTACACACTGAAACACATCCCCACACACTGAAATCCCTACCCCTCACACTGAAACCCATTCCCACACACTGAAAACCTTCCCCACAAACTGAAACCCCTTCCCCACACAATGAAACCTCGTCCGCACACACTGAAACCTCTTCCTCACAGACTGAAACCCCTTCCCCACACACTGAAGCACATCCCCACACACTGAAACCTCATCCCCACACACTGAAACCTCATTCCCACTCACTGAAACCCATTCCTCACACACTGGAACCCATCCCCACACACTGATACCACTTCCCCACACACTGAAGCCCCTTCCCCACACACTGAAAACCATCACCACACACTGAAACCCCTTCCCCACACACTGAAACCCGTCCCCACACACTGAAACACCTTCCCCACACACTGAAACCCATCCACACACACTGACACCCTTCCCCACACACTGAAACCTCTTCCCCACACACTGAAACCTCTTCGCCACAGACTGAAACCTTTCCCCACACACTGTAGCCTCTTCCCCACACTCTGCAACCCCTTCCCCACGCACTGAAACCTCTTCCACACATACTGAAACCTCTTCCCCACACACTGAAACCTCTTTCCCACACTCTGAAACCTCTTCCCCACACTCTGAAACCTCTTCCCCACACAGTGAAACCTCTTCCCGACAAACTGAAACCCATTCCCCACTGAATGAAACCACGTCCCCACACACTGAAACATCTTCCCCACACACTGAAAACTCTTCCCCACACACTGAAACCCCTTATTCACGCAAAAAAAACCCTTCCCCACACAATGAAACCTCATCCGCACACACTGAAACCTCTTCCGCACAGACTGAAACCCCTTCCCCACACACTGAAACACATCCCCACACACAGAAGACTCATCCCCACACACTGAAACCTCATCCCCACACACTGAAACCCATTCTCCAGACACTGAAACCCATCCCCACACACTGAAACCTCTTCCCCACACACTGAAACACCTTCCCCACACACTGAAACTCATCCCCACACATTGCAACACCTTCGCCACACACTGAAACCCATCCACACACTCTGACACCCTTCCACACACACTGTAACCTCTTCCCCACACACTGAAACCTCTTCGCCACAGACTGAAACATTTCCCCACACACTGACACCTCTTCCCCACACACTGCAACCCCTTCCCCACGCACTGAAACCTCTTCAACACATACTGAAACCTCTTCCCCACACACTGAAACCTCTTTCCCACACTCTGAAACCTCTTCCCCACACAGTGAAACACCTTCCCCAAACACTGAAACTCCTTCCCCACGCACTGACAAATCTTCCACACACGCTGAAATCTCTTCCCCACACACTGAAACCTCTTCCCCACACACTGGAACCTCTTCCCCACAGACTGAAACACTTCCCCACAGACTGAAACCCCTTCCACATGCACTGAAACCCCTTCCCCACGCACTGAAACCTCTTCCACACAAATTGAAACAGCTTCCCCACACACTGAAACCACTTCCACTCACACTGAGTCCTCTTCCCCACGCACTGAAACCTCTTCCACACACACTGAAACCTCTTTCCCACACACTGAAACCTCTTCCACACACACTGAAACCCATCCCCACACAGTGAAACCCTTCCCCACACACTGAAACCCTTCCCCACACAATGAAACCTCGTCCGCACACACTGAAACACATCCCCACACACTGAAACCTCATCCCCATACACGGAAACATCATCCCCACAAACTGAAACCACTTCCCCAGACACTGAAACCCATCCCCACACACTGAAACCTCTTCCCCACACACTGAAACCCCTTCCCCGCACACTGAAACCCATCCCCACACACTGAAACCCCTTCCCCACACACTGAAACCCATCCCCACACACTGAAACCCTTCCCCACACACTGAAACCCTTCCCCACACACTGAAAACTCTTCCCCACACACTGAAACATCTGCCCCACACACTGAAACCCCTTCCCCACACACTGAAACCCATCCACACGCACTGAAAGCTCTTCCCCAAGCGCAGAAACCTCTTCCACACACACTGAAACCTCTTCACCGCAAACTGAAACCTCTTCACCACACACTGAAACCTCTTCCCCACACACTAAACCCGCTTCCCCACGCACTCAAACATCTTCTCCACACACTGAAACCTCTTCCCCACACACTGAAACCTCTTTCCCACACTCTGAAACCTCTTCCGCACACAGTGAAAGTCCTTCCCCACACACTGAAACTCCTTCCCCACGCACTGAAACCTCTTCCACAAACACTGAAATCTCTTCCACACACACTGAAACTTCTTCCCCACAGACTGAAACCCTTCCCCACTGACTGAAACGCCTTCCCCAAGCACTGAAACCCCTTCCCCACGCTCTGAAACCTCTTCCACTCACATTGAAACATCTTCCCCACACACTGAAAACTCTTCCACTCACACTGAATCCTCTTCCCAACACACTGAAACCTCTTCCACACACACTGAAACCTCTTCCCCACAAACTGAAACCTCTTCCACAAACACTGAAACCCATCCCCAAACACTGAAACTCTTCCCCACACACTGAAACCTCTTCCCCACACACTGAAACCTCTTCCCCACACACTGAAACCTCATCCCCACACACTGAAACCCCTTCCACACACACTGATACCCATCCCCACACACGGAAACCTCTTCCCCACACACTGAAACCCCTTCCCTACACACTGAAACACATCCCCACACACTGAAATCCCTACCCCTCACACTGAAACCCATTCCCACACACTGAAAACCTTCCCCACAAACTGAAACCCCTTCCCCACACACTGAAACCTCGTCCGCACACACTGAAACCTCTTCCTCACAGACTGAAACCCATTCCCCACACACTGAAGCACATCCCCACACACTGAAACCTCATCCCCACACACTGAAACCTCATTCCCACTCACTGAAACCCCTTCCCCACACACTGGAACCCATCCCCACAAACTGAAACCACTTCCCCACACACTGAAACCCCTTCCCCACACACTGAAAACCATCACCACACACTGAAACCCCTTGCCCACACACTGAAACCCCTTGCCCACACACTGAAACCCGTCCCCACACACTGAAACCCTTCCCCACACACTGAAACCTGTTCCCCACACACTGAAACCTCTGAGCCACAGACTGAAACCCTACCCCACACTCTGAAAACTCTTCCCCACACACTGCAACCCTTTCCCCACGCACTGAAACCTCTTCCACACATACTGAAACCTCTTCCCCACACTCTGAAACCTCTTTCCAACATTCTGAAACCTCTTCCCCTCACAGTGAAACTCCTTCCCCAAACACTGAAACTCCTTCCCCACGCACTGAAACCTCTTCCGCACACGCTGAAATCTCTTCCCACACATTGAAACCTTTTCCCCACACACTGGAACCTCTTCCCCACAGACTGAAACCCTACCCCACAGACTGAAACCCCTTCCACACGCACTGAGACCCATTCCCCACGCACTGAAACCTCTTCCAAACAAATTGAAACAGCTTCCCCTCACACTGAATCCTCTTCCCCACGCACTCGAACCTCTTCCACACACACTGAAACCTCTTCCCCACAAAGTGAAACCTCTTCCACAAACACTGAAACCTCTTCCCCGCACACTGAAGCCCTTCCCCACACACTGAAACCCTTCCCCACACAATGAAACCTCGTCCGCACACACTGAAACCTCTTCCCCACAGACTGAAACCCCTTCCCCACACACTGACACTCTTCCCCACACTCTGAAACCCCTTCCCCACCCACTGAAACACCTTCCCCACGCACTGAAATGTCTTCCACAAACACTGAAATCTCTTCCACACACACTGAAACTGTACCCCACTGACTGAAACGCCTTCCCCAAGCACTGAAACCCCTTCCCCACGCTCTGAAACCTCTTCCACACACATTGAAACATCTTCCCCACACACTGAAAACTCTTCCACTCACACTGAATCCTCTTCCCCACGCACTGAAACCTCTTCCACACACACTGAAACCTCTTCCCCACAAACTGAAACCTCTTCCACAAACACTGAAACCCATCCCCAAACACTGAAACCCTTCCCCACACACTGAAACCTCTTCCCACACACTGAAACCTCTTACCCACACACTGAAACCTCATCCCCACACACTGAAACCCCTTCCACACACACTGACACCCATCCCCACACACTGAAACCTCATCCCCACTCACTGAAACTCCTTCCCCACACACTGAAACCCATCCCCACACACTGAAACCTCTTCCCCACAGACTGAAACCCCTTCCCAACACACTGAAAACCATCACCACACACTGAAACCCCTTCCCCACACACTGAAACCCCTTCCCCACACTGAAACCTCTTCCCCAAACATTGAAACCCCTTCCCCGCGCACTGAAACCCCTCCCCACACACTGAAACCCATCCCCACACACTGAAACCTCTTCCCCACACACTGAAACCCCTTCCCCGCACACTGAAACCCATCCCCACACACTGATACCCCTTCCCCACACACTGAAACCCATCCCCACTCACTGAAACCTCTTCCCCACACACTGAAACCCATCCCCACACACTGAAGCACATCCCCACACACTGAAACCTCATCCCCACACACTGAAACCTCATTCCCACTCACTGAAACCCCTTCCCCACACACTGGAACCCATCCCCACACACTGATACCACTTCCCCACACACTGAAGCCCCTTCCCCACACACTGAAAACCATCACCACACACTGAAACCCCTTCCCCACACACTGAAACCCGTCCCCACACACTGAAACACCTTCCCCACACACTGAAACCCATCCACACACACTGACACCCTTCCCCACACACTGAAACCTCTTCCCCACACACTGAAACCTCTTCGCCACAGACTGAAACCTTTCCCCACACACTGTAGCCTCTTCCCCACACTCTGCAACCCCTTCCCCACGCACTGAAACCTCTTCCACACATACTGAAACCTCTTCCCCACACACTGAAACCTCTTTCCCACACTCTGAAACCTCTTCCCCACACTCTGAAACCTCTTCCCCACACAGTGAAACCTCTTCCCGACACACTGAAACCCATTCCCCACTGAATGAAACCACGTCCCCACACACTGAAACATCTTCCCCACACACTGAAAACTCTTCCCCACACACTGAAACCCCTTATTCACGCAAAAAAAACCCTTCCCCACACAATGAAACCTCATCCGCACACACTGAAACCTCTTCCGCACAGACTGAAACCCCTTCCCCACACACTGAAACACATCCCCACACACAGAAGACTCATCCCCACACACTGAAACCTCATCCCCACACACTGAAACCCATTCTCCAGACACTGAAACCCATCCCCACACACTGAAACCTCTTCCCCACACACTGAAACACCTTCCCCACACACTGAAACTCATCCCCACACATTGCAACACCTTCGCCACACACTGAAACCCATCCACACACTCTGACACCCTTCCACACACACTGTAACCTCTTCCCCACACACTGAAACCTCTTCGCCACAGACTGAAACATTTCCCCACACACTGACACCTCTTCCCCACACACTGCAACCCCTTCCCCACGCACTGAAACCTCTTCAACACATACTGAAACCTCTTCCCCACACACTGAAACCTCTTTCCCACACTCTGAAACCTCTTCCCCACACAGTGAAACACCTTCCCCAAACACTGAAACTCCTTCCCCACGCACTGACAAATCTTCCACACACGCTGAAATCTCTTCCCCACACACTGAAACCTCTTCCCCACACACTGGAACCTCTTCCCCACAGACTGAAACACTTCCCCACAGACTGAAACCCCTTCCACATGCACTGAAACCCCTTCCCCACGCACTGAAACCTCTTCCACACAAATTGAAACAGCTTCCCCACACACTGAAATCACTTCCACTCACACTGAGTCCTCTTCCCCACGCACTGAAACCTCTTCCACACACACTGAAACCTCTTCCCCACACACTGAAACCTCTTCCACACACACTGAAACCCATCCCCACACAGTGAAACCCTTCCCCACACACTGAAACCCTTCCCCACACAATGAAACCTCGTCCGCACACACTGAAACACATCCCCACACACTGAAACCTCATCCCCATACACGGAAACATCATCCCCACAAACTGAAACCACTTCCCCAGACACTGAAACCCATCCCCACACACTGAAACCTCTTCCCCACACACTGAAACCCCTTCCCCGCACACTGAATCCCATCCCCACACACTGAAACCCCTTCCCCACACACTGAAACCCATCCCCACACACTGAAACCCTTCCCCACACACTGAAACCCTTCCCCACACACTGAAAACTCTTCCCCACACACTGAAACATCTGCCCCACACACTGAAACCCCTTCCCCACACACTGAAACCCATCCACACGCACTGAAAGCTCTTCCCCAAGCGCAGAAACCTCTTCCACACACACTGAAACCTCTTCACCGCAAACTGAAACCTCTTCACCACACACTGAAACCTCTTCCCCACACACTAAACCCGCTTCCCCACGCACTCAAACATCTTCTCCACACACTGAAACCTCTTCCCACACACTGAAACCTCTTACCCACACACTGAAACCTCATCCCCACACACTGAAACCCCTTCCACACACACTGACACCCATCCCCACACACTGAAACCTCATCCCCACTCACTGAAACTCCTTCCCCACACACTGAAACCCATCCCCACACACTGAAACCTCTTCCCCACAGACTGAAACCCCTTCCCAACACACTGAAAACCATCACCACACACTGAAACCCCTTCCCCACACACTGAAACCCCTTCCCCACACTGAAACCTCTTCCCCAAACATTGAAACCCCTTCCCCGCGCACTGAAACCCCTCCCCACACACTGAAACCCATCCCCACACACTGAAACCTCTTCCCCACACACTGAAACCCCTTCCCCGCACACTGAAACCCATCCCCACACACTGATACCCCTTCCCCACACACTGAAACCCATCCCCACTCACTGAAACCTCTTCCCCACACACTGAAACCCATCCCCACACACTGAAGCACATCCCCACACACTGAAACCTCATCCCCACACACTGAAACCTCATTCCCACTCACTGAAACCCCTTCCCCACACACTGGAACCCATCCCCACACACTGATACCACTTCCCCACACACTGAAGCCCCTTCCCCACACACTGAAAACCATCACCACACACTGAAACCCCTTCCCCACACACTGAAACCCGTCCCCACACACTGAAACACCTTCCCCACACACTGAAACCCATCCACACACACTGACACCCTTCCCCACACACTGAAACCTCTTCCCCACACACTGAAACCTCTTCGCCACAGACTGAAACCTTTCCCCACACACTGTAGCCTCTTCCCCACACTCTGCAACCCCTTCCCCACGCACTGAAACCTCTTCCACACATACTGAAACCTCTTCCCCACACACTGAAACCTCTTTCCCACACTCTGAAACCTCTTCCCCACACTCTGAAACCTCTTCCCCACACAGTGAAACCTCTTCCCGACACACTGAAACCCATTCCCCACTGAATGAAACCACGTCCCCACACACTGAAACATCTTCCCCACACACTGAAAACTCTTCCCCACACACTGAAACCCCTTATTCACGCAAAAAAAACCCTTCCCCACACAATGAAACCTCATCCGCACACACTGAAACCTCTTCCGCACAGACTGAAACCCCTTCCCCACACACTGAAACACATCCCCACACACAGAAGACTCATCCCCACACACTGAAACCTCATCCCCACACACTGAAACCCATTCTCCAGACACTGAAACCCATCCCCACACACTGAAACCTCTTCCCCACACACTGAAACACCTTCCCCACACACTGAAACTCATCCCCACACATTGCAACACCTTCGCCACACACTGAAACCCATCCACACACTCTGACACCCTTCCACACACACTGTAACCTCTTCCCCACACACTGAAACCTCTTCGCCACAGACTGAAACATTTCCCCACACACTGACACCTCTTCCCCACACACTGCAACCCCTTCCCCACGCACTGAAACCTCTTCAACACATACTGAAACCTCTTCCCCACACACTGAAACCTCTTTCCCACACTCTGAAACCTCTTCCCCACACAGTGAAACACCTTCCCCAAACACTGAAACTCCTTCCCCACGCACTGACAAATCTTCCACACACGCTGAAATCTCTTCCCCACACACTGAAACCTCTTCCCCACACACTGGAACCTCTTCCCCACAGACTGAAACACTTCCCCACAGACTGAAACCCCTTCCACATGCACTGAAACCCCTTCCCCACGCACTGAAACCTCTTCCACACAAATTGAAACAGCTTCCCCACACACTGAAATCACTTCCACTCACACTGAGTCCTCTTCCCCACGCACTGAAACCTCTTCCACACACACTGAAACCTCTTCCCCACACACTGAAACCTCTTCCACACACACTGAAACCCATCCCCACACAGTGAAACCCTTCCCCACACACTGAAACCCTTCCCCACACAATGAAACCTCGTCCGCACACACTGAAACACATCCCCACACACTGAAACCTCATCCCCATACACGGAAACATCATCCCCACAAACTGAAACCACTTCCCCAGACACTGAAACCCATCCCCACACACTGAAACCTCTTCCCCACACACTGAAACCCCTTCCCCGCACACTGAATCCCATCCCCACACACTGAAACCCCTTCCCCACACACTGAAACCCATCCCCACACACTGAAACCCTTCCCCACACACTGAAACCCTTCCCCACACACTGAAAACTCTTCCCCACACACTGAAACATCTGCCCCACACACTGAAACCCCTTCCCCACACACTGAAACCCATCCACACGCACTGAAAGCTCTTCCCCAAGCGCAGAAACCTCTTCCACACACACTGAAACCTCTTCACCGCAAACTGAAACCTCTTCACCACACACTGAAACCTCTTCCCCACACACTAAACCCGCTTCCCCACGCACTCAAACATCTTCTCCACACACTGAAACCTCTTCCCCACACACTGAAACCTCTTTCCCACACTCTGAAACCTCTTCCGCACACAGTGAAAGTCCTTCCCCACACACTGAAACTCCTTCCCCACGCACTGAAACCTCTTCCACAAACACTGAAATCTCTTCCACACACACTGAAACTTCTTCCCCACAGACTGAAACCCTTCCCCACTGACTGAAACGCCTTCCCCAAGCACTGAAACCCCTTCCCCACGCTCTGAAACCTCTTCCATTCACATTGAAACATCTTCCCCACACACTGAAAACTCTTCCACTCACACTGAATCCTCTTCCCAACACACTGAAACCTCTTCCACACACACTGAAACCTCTTCCCCACAAACTGAAACCTCTTCCACAAACACTGAAACCCATCCCCAAACACTGAAACTCTTCCCCACACACTGAAACCTCTTCCCCACACACTGAAACCTCTTCCCCACACACTGAAACCTCATCCCCACACACTGAAACCCCTTCCACACACACTGATACCCATCCCCACACACGGAAACCTCTTCCCCACACACTGAAACCCCTTCCCTACACACTGAAACACATCCCCACACACTGAAATCCCTACCCCTCACACTGAAACCCATTCCCACACACTGAAAACCTTCCCCACAAACTGAAACCCCTTCCCCACACACTGAAACCTCGTCCGCACACACTGAAACCTCTTCCTCACAGACTGAAACCCATTCCCCACACACTGAAGCACATCCCCACACACTGAAACCTCATCCCCACACACTGAAACCTCATTCCCACTCACTGAAACCCCTTCCCCACACACTGGAACCCATCCCCACAAACTGAAACCACTTCCCCACACACTGAAACCCCTTCCCCACACACTGAAAACCATCACCACACACTGAAACCCCTTGCCCACACACTGAAACCCGTCCCCACACACTGAAACCCTTCCCCACACACTGAAACCTGTTCCCCACACACTGAAACCTCTGAGCCACAGACTGAAACCCTACCCCACACTCTGAAAACTCTTCCCCACACACTGCAACCCTTTCCCCACGCACTGAAACCTCTTCCACACATACTGAAACCTCTTCCCCACACTCTGAAACCTCTTTCCAACATTCTGAAACCTCTTCCCCTCACAGTGAAACTCCTTCCCCAAACACTGAAACTCCTTCCCCACGCACTGAAACCTCTTCCGCACACGCTGAAATCTCTTCCCACACATTGAAACCTTTTCCCCACACACTGGAACCTCTTCCCCACAGACTGAAACCCTACCCCACAGACTGAAACCCCTTCCACACGCACTGAGACCCATTCCCCACGCACTGAAACCTCTTCCAAACAAATTGAAACAGCTTCCCCTCACACTGAATCCTCTTCCCCACGCACTCGAACCTCTTCCACACACACTGAAACCTCTTCCCCACAAAGTGAAACCTCTTCCACAAACACTGAAACCTCTTCCCCGCACACTGAAGCCCTTCCCCACACACTGAAACCCTTCCCCACACAATGAAACCTCGTCCGCACACACTGAAACCTCTTCCCCACAGACTGAAACCCCTTCCCCACACACTGACACTCTTCCCCACACTCTGAAACCCCTTCCCCACCCACTGAAACACCTTCCCCACGCACTGAAATGTCTTCCACAAACACTGAAATCTCTTCCACACACACTGAAACTGTACCCCACTGACTGAAACGCCTTCCCCAAGCACTGAAACCCCTTCCCCACGCTCTGAAACCTCTTCCACACACATTGAAACATCTTCCCCACACACTGAAAACTCTTCCACTCACACTGAATCCTCTTCCCCACGCACTGAAACCTCTTCCACACACACTGAAACCTCTTCCCCACAAACTGAAACCTCTTCCACAAACACTGAAACCCATCCCCAAACACTGAAACCCTTCCCCACACACTGAAACCTCTTCCCACACACTGAAACCTCTTACCCACACACTGAAACCTCATCCCCACACACTGAAACCCCTTCCACACACACTGACACCCATCCCCACACACTGAAACCTCATCCCCACTCACTGAAACTCCTTCCCCACACACTGAAACCCATCCCCACACACTGAAACCTCTTCCCCACAGACTGAAACCCCTTCCCAACACACTGAAAACCATCACCACACACTGAAACCCCTTCCCCACACACTGAAACCCCATCCCCACACTGAAACCTCTTCCCCAAACATTGAAACCCCTTCCCCGCGCACTGAAACCCCTCCCCACACACTGAAACCCATCCCCACACACTGAAACCTCTTCCCCACACACTGAAACCCCTTCCCCGCACACTGAAACCCATCCCCACACACTGATACCCCTTCCCCACACACTGAAACCCATCCCCACTCACTGAAACCTCTTCCCCACACACTGAAACCCCTTCCCCGCACACTGAAATCCATCCCGACACACTGATACCCCTTCCTCACACACTGAAACCCATCCCCAGACACTGACCCCTCATCCACACACTGAAAACTCTTCCCCACACACTAAAATCTCTGCCCCACACATTGAAACCCGTTCCCGACACACTAAACACATCCACACGCACTGAAACCTCTTCCCCAAGCACTGAAACCTCTTCCACACACACTAAAACCTCTTCACCGCACACTGAAACCTCTACCCCACACACTGAAACCTCTTCCCCACACACTGAAACCCCTTCCCCACGCACTGAAACATATTCCACACACACTGAAACCTCTGCACCACAGACTGAAACCCTTCCCCACACACTGAAACCTCTTCCCCACACACTGCAACCCGTTTCCCACGCACTGAAACCTCTTCCACACATACTGAAACCTCTTGCCCACACTCTGAAACCTCTTTCCCACGCACTGAAACCTCTTCCACACACGCTGGCATCTCTTGCCCACACACTGAAACATCTTCCCCACACACTGGAACCTCTTCCAGACGCACTGAAACCCCTTCCCCAAGCACTGAAACCTCTTCCACACAAATTGAAACAGCTTCCCCACACACTGAAACCTCTTCCACTCACACTGAATCCTCTTCCCCACGCACTGAAACCTCTTCCACACACACTGAAACCTCTTCCTCACAAACTGAAACCTCTTCCACACTCACTGAATACCATCCCCACACACTGAAACCCTTCCCCACAGACTGAAACCCTTCCCCACACAATGAAACCTCGTCCGCACACACTGAAGCCTCTTCCCCACAGACTGAAACCCCTTCCCCACACACTGAAACACATCCCCACACACTGAAACCTCATCCCCACACACAGAAACCTCATCCCCACAAACTGAAACCCCTTCCCCACACACTGAAACCCATCCCCACACACTGAAACCTCTACCCACACACAGAAACCTCTTCCCCGCACACTGAAATACATCCCCACACACTGAAACCCCATCGCCACTCACTGCAACCCATCCCCACACACTGAAACCCTTCCCCACACACTGAAAACTCTTCCCCACACACTGAAACCTCTGCCCCACAAACTAAAACTCGTTCCCCACACACTGAAACCCATCCCCACACACTGAAACCTCTTCCCCACATACTGAAACCCCTTCCCCACACAGTGAAACCCATCCACACGCACTGAAACCTCTTCCCCAAGCACTGAAACCTCTTCCACACACACTGAAACCTCTTCACCGTGCATTGAAACCTCTTCCCCACACACTGAAACCTCTTCCCCAAACACTGAAACCCCTTCCCCACGCACTGAAACATCTTCCACACACACTGAAACCTCTTCCCCACTCACTGAAACCTCTTTCCCACAATCTGAAACCTCTTCCGCACACAGTGAAACTCCTTCCCCACACACTGAAACTCCTTCCCCACCCACTGAAACCTCTTCCACAAACGCTGAAATCTCTTCCACAAACACTGAAATCTCTTCCACACACACTGAACCCTCTTCCCCACACACTGGAACCTCTTCCCCACAGACTGAAACCCTTCCCCACTGACTGAAACGCCTTCACCACGCACTGAAATCCCTTCCCCACGCACAGAAACCTCTTCCACACTAATTGATACATCTTCCCCACACACTGAAACCTCTTCCACTCACACTGAATCCTCTTCCCCACGCACTGAAACCTCTTCCACACACACTGAAACCTCTTCCCCACACACTGAAACCTCTTCCACACACACTGAAACCCATCCCCACACACTGATACACCTTCCCCACACACTAAATCCCTTCCCTACACACTGAAATCTCTTCCCCACATACTGAAACCCATTCCTCACACACTGAAATGCCTTCCGCACACACTGAAACCCCTTCCGCATACACTGAAACACCTTACCCACACAGTTAAACACTTCCCCACACACTGAAATACCTTCCCCACACACTGAAACACATCCCCACACACTGAAACCACTTCCCCACACACTGAAACACATCTCCACACACTGAAACCCCTTCCCCACACACTGAAAAACCTTCCCCACACACTGAAACACCTTCTGCACACAATGAAACCCATCCACACACATTGAAACCCCTTCCCCAAACACTGAAACAGATCCCCACACACTGAAATCCCATCCCCACACACTGAAACCCCTTCCGCACACACTGAAACACCCTCCCCACAAACAGAAACCCCTTCCCCACACACTGAAACCCCTACCGCACACACTGAAACCCCTTCCGCACACACTGAAACACCATCCCCACTCACTGAAACCCCTTCCCCTCACACTGAAACCCCTTCTGCACACACTGAAACACCTTCCCCACACTATGAAACATCTTCCCCACACACTGAAACCCCTTCCGCACACAGTGAAACCCTTCCCCACACACTGAAATCCCTTCCCCACACACTGAAACCCCTTCCTCACACACAGAAACCCATCCCCACACATTGAAACCCCTTCCCCACGCACTCGAACCTCTTCCACACACACTGAAACCTCTTCCCCACAAACTGAAACCTCTTCCACAAACACTGAAACCTCTTCCCCACACACTGAAACCCTTCACCACACACTGAAACCCTTCCCCACACAATGAAACCTCGTCCGCACACACTGAAACCTCTTCCCCACAGATTGAAACCCCTTCCCCACACACTGATAGACATCCCCACACACTGAAACCTCATCCCCACACTCTGAAACCTCATCCCCACAAACTGAAACCCCTTCCCCACACACTGAAAACCATCCCCACACACTGAAACCCCTTCCCCACACACTGAAACCCATTCCCAGACACTGAACCCCTTCCCCACACACTGAAAACTCTTCCCCACACAGTGAAACATCTGCCCCACACATTAAAACCAGTTCCCCACACACTGAAACACATCCCCACACTGAAACCTCTTCCCCACACATTGACACCCCTTCCCCGCGCACTGAAACCCCTCCCCACACACTGAAACCATCCCCACACACTGAAACCTCTTCCCCACACACTGAAACCCCTTCCCCGCACACTGAAACCCATCCCCACACACTGATACCCCTTCCCCACACACTGAAACCCATCCCCACGCACTGAAACCTCTTCCCCACACACTGAAACCCCTTCCCCGCACACTTAAACCCATCCCGACACACTAATACCCCTTCCCCACACACTGAAACCCATCCCCAGACACTGAACCCCTTCCCCACACACTGAAAACTCTTCCCCACACACTGAAACCTCTGCCCCACACATTGAAACCCGTTCCCGACACACTGAAGCACATCCACACGCACTGAAACCTCTTCCCCAAGCACTGAAACCTCTTCCACACACACTAAAACGTCTTCACCTCACATGGAAACCTCTTCCCCACACACTGAAAGCTCTTCCCCACACACTGAAACCCCTTCCCCACGCACTGAAACATCTTCCACACACACTGAAACCTCTTCCCCACACACTGCAACCCGTTTCCCACGCACTGAAACCTCTTCCACACATACTGAAACCTCTTGCCCACAATCTGAAACCTCTTTCCCACACTCTGAAACCTCTTCCCTACACAGTGAAACTCCTTCCCCAAACACTGAAACTCCTTCCCCACGCACTGAAACCTCTTCCACACACGCTGGAATCTCTTCCCCACACACTGAAACATCTTCCCCACACACTGGAACCTCTTCCCCACAGACTGAAACCCTTCCCCACAGACGGAAACCCCTTCCACACACACTGAAACCCCTTCCCCACGCACTGAAACCTCTTCCACACAAATTGAAACAGCTTCCCCACACACTGAAACCTCTTCCACTCACACTGAATCCTCTTCACCACGCACTGAAACCTCTTCCACACACACTGAAACCTCTTCCTCACAAACTGAAACCTCTTTCACACTCACTGAATCCCATCCCCACACACTGAAACCCTTCCCCACAGACTGAAACCCTTCCCCACACAATGAAACCTCGTCTGCACACACTGAAACCTCTTCCCCACACACTGAAACCTCTTCCCCACAGACTGAAACCCCTTCCCCACACAGTGAAACACATCCCCACACACTGAAACCTCATCCCCACACACAGAAACCTCATCCCCACAAACTGAAACCACTTCCCCACACACTGAAACCCATCCCCACACACTGAAACCTCTACCCACAAACAGAAACCTCTTCCCCGCACACTGAAATACAACCCCACACACTGAAACCCCTTCCCCACACACTGAAACCCATCCCCACACACTGAAACCCTTCCCCACACACTGAAAACTCTTCCCCACACACTGAAACCTCTGCCCCACAAACTGAAACCCGTGCCCCACACACTGAATCCCATCCCCACACACTGAAACCTCTTCCCCACACAGTGAAACCCCTTCCCCGCACACTGAAACCCCTCCCCACACACTGAAAGCCCTTCCCCACACAGTGAAACCCATCCACACGCACTGAAACCTGTTCCCCAATCACTGAAACCTCTTCCACACACACTGAAACCTCTTCACCGTGCACTGAAACCTCTTCCCCACACACTGAAACCTCTTCCCCAAACACTGAAACACCTTCCCCACGCACTGAAACATATTCCACATACACTGAAACCTCTTCCCCACTCACTGAAACCTCTTTCCCACACTCTGTAACCTCTTCCGCACACAGTGAAACTCCTTCCCCACACACTGAAACTCCTTCCCCACGCACTGAAACCTCTTCCACAAACACTGAAATCTCTTCCACACACACTGAAACCTTTTCCCCACACACTGGAACCTCTTCCCCACAGACTGAAACGCGTTCACCACGCACTGAAACCCCTTCCCCACGCACAGAAACCTCTTCCACACTAATTGATACATCGTCCCCACACACTGAAACCTCTTCCACTCACACTGAATCCTCTACCCCACGCACTGAAACCTCTTCCACACACACTGAAACCTCTTCCCCTCAAACTGAAACCTCTTCCACACACACTGAAACCCATCCCCACACACTGAAACACCTTCCCCACACACTAAATCCCTTCCCCACACACTGAAATCTCTTCCCCACATACTGAAACCCATTCCTCACACACTGAAATGCCTTCCGCACACACTGAAACCCCTTCCGCATACACTGAAACACCTTACCCACACAGTGAAACCCTTCCCCACACACTGAAATACCTTCCGCACACACTGAAACACATCCCCACACACTGAAACCACTTCCCCACACACTGAAACACATCTCCACACACTGAAACCCCTTCCCCAAACACTGAAACACCTTCCCCACAAACTGAAACACCTTCCCCACACACTGAAACCCCTTCCGCACACAGTGAAACCCATCCCCACACATTGAAACCCCTTCCCCAAACACTGAAACAGATCCCCACACACTGAAACCCCATCCCCACACACTGAAACCCCTTCCACACACACTGAAACACCTTCCCCACAAACCGAAACCCCTTCCCCACACACTGAAACCCCGACTGCACACACTGAAACCCCTTCTGCACACACTGAAACACCATCCCTACTCACTGAAACCCCTTCCCCTCACACTGAAACCCCTTCTGCACACACTGAAACACATCCCCGCACACTGAAACCTCATCCCCACACTCTGAAACCTCATCCCCACAAACTGAAACCCCTTCCCCACACACTGAAAACCATCCCCACACACTGAAACCTCTTCCCCACACACTAAAACCCCTTCCCTGCACACTGAAACACATCCCCACACACTGGTAACCCTTCCCCACACACTGAAACCCATCCCCAGACACTGAACCCCTTTTCCGCACACTGAAAACTCTTCCCCACACACTGAAACATCTGCCCCACACATTAAAACCCGTTCCCCACACACTGAAACCCATCCCGACACTGAAACCTCTTTCCTACACATTGAAACCCCTTCCCCGCACACTGAATCCCTTCCCCACACGCTGAAACCCATCCCCACTCACTGAAACCTCTTCCCCACACACTGAAACCCCTTCCCCGCACACTGAAACGATCCCGACACACTAATACCCCTTCCCCACACACTGAAACCCATCCCCAGACACTGAGCCCCTTCCCCACACCCGGAAAACTCTTCACCACACATTAAAACCTCTGCCCCACACATTGAAACCCGTTCCCGACACACTGAAACACATCCACACGCACTGAAACCTCTTCCCCAAGCACTGAAAACTCTTCCACACACACTAAAACCTCTTCACCGCACACTGAAACCTCTTCCCCAGACACTGAAACCTCTTCCCCACACACTGAAACCCCTTCCCCACGCACTGAAACATCTTCCACACACAATGAAACCTTGCACCACAGACTGAAACCCTTCCCCACACACTGAAACCTCTTCCCCACACACTGCAACCCGTTTCCCACGCACTGAAACCTCTTCCACGCATACTGAAACCTCTTGCCCACACTCTGAAACCTCTTTCCCACACTCTGAAACCTCTTCCCCACACAGTGAAACTCCTTCCCCAAACACTGAAACTCCTTCCCCACACACTGAAACATCTTCCCCACACACTGGAACCTCTTCCCACAGATTGAAACCCTTCCCCACAGACTGAAACCCCTTCCACACGCACTGAAACCCCTTCCCCAAGCACTGAAACCTCTTCCACACAAATTGAAACAGCTTCCCCACACACTGAAACCCCTTCCACTCACACTGAATCCTCTTCTCCACGCACTAAAACCTCTTCCACACACACTGAAAACTCTTCCTCACAAACTGAAACCTCTTCCACACTCACTGAATCCCATCCCCACACACTGAATCCCTTCCCCACAGACTGAAACCCTTCCCCACACAATGCAACCTTGTCCGCACACACTGAAACCTCTTCCCCACAGACTGAAACCCCTTCCCCACACACTGAAACACATCCCCACACACTGAAACCTCATCCCCACACACAGAAACCTCATCCCCACAAACTGAAACCCCTTCCCCACACACTGAAACCCATCCCCACACACTGAAACCTCTACCCACACACAGAAACCTCTTCCCTGCACGCTGAAATACATCCCCACACACTGAAACCCCTTCCCCACACACTGAAACCCATCCCCACACACTGAAACCCTTCCCCACACACTGAAAACTCTTCCCCACACACTGAAACCTCTGCCCCACAAAGTGAAACCCGTTCCCCACACACTGAAACCCATCCCCACACACTGAAACCTCTTCCCCACACACTGAAACCCCTTCCCCACACACTGAAACCCATCCACACGCGCTGAAACCTGTTCCCCAATCACTGAAACCTCTTCCACACACATTGAAACCTCTTCACCGTGCACTGAAACCTCTTCCCCACACACTGAAAGCTCTTCCCCAAACACTGACACCCCTTCCCCACGCACTGAAACATCTTCCACACACACTGAAAACTCTTCCCCACTCACTGAAACCTCTTTCCCACACTCTGAAACCTCTTCCGCACACAGTGAAACTCCTTCCCCACACAATGAAACTCCTTCCCCACGCAATGAAACCTCTTGCACAAACACTGAAACCTCTTCCCCACACACTGAAACCCCTTCCACTCACACTGAATCCTCTTCTCCACGCACTAAAACCTCTTCCACACACACTGAAAACTCTTCCTCACAAACTGAAACCTCTTCCACACTCACTGAATCCCATCCCCACACACTGAATCCCTTCCCCACAGACTGAAACCATTCCCCACACAATGAAACCTTGTCCGCACACACTGAAACCTCTTCCCCACAGACTGAAAGCCCTTCCCCACACACTGAAACACATCCCCACACACTGAAACCTCATCCCCACACACAGAAACCTCATCCCCACAAACTGAAACCCCTTCCCCACACACTGAAACCCATCCCCACACACTGAAACCTCTACCCACACACAGAAACCTCTTCCCTGCACGCTGAAATACATCCCCACACACTGAAACCCCTTCCCCACACACTGAAACCCATCCCCACACACTGAAACCCTTCCCCACACACTGAAAACTCTTCCCCACACACTGAAACCTCTGCCCCACAAAGTGAAACCCGTTCCCCACACACTGAAACCCATCCCCACACACTGAAACCTCTTCCCCACACACTGAAACCCCTTCCCCACACACTGAAACCCATCCACACGCGCTGAAACCTGTTCCCCAAGCACTGAAACCTCTTCCACACACATTGAAACCTCTTCACCGTGCACTGAAACCTCTTCCCCACACACTGAAAGCTCTTCCCCAAACACTGAAACCCCTTCCCCACGCACTGAAACATCTTCCACACACACTGAAAACTCTTCCCCACTCACTGAAACCTCTTTCCCACACTCTGAAACCTCTTCCGCACACAGTGAAACTCCTTCCCCACACAATGAAACTCCTTCCCCACGCAATGAAACCTCTTGCACAAACACTGAAATCTCTTCCACACACACTGAAACCTCTTCCCCAGACACTGGAACCTCTTCCCCACAGACTGAAACCCTTCCCCACTGACTGAAACGCCTTCACCACGCACTAAAACCCCTTCCCCAGGCACAGAAACCTCTACCACACTAATTGATACATCTTCACCACACACTGAAACCTCTTCCACTCACACAGACTCCTCTTCCCCACGCACTGAAACCTCTTCCACACACACTGAAACCTCTTCCCCACACACTGAAACCTCTTCCACACTCACTGAATCCCATCCCCACACACTGAAACCCTTCCCCACAGACTTAAACCCTTCCCCACACAATGAAACCTCGTCCGCACACACTGAAACCTCTTCCCCACAGACTGAAACCCCTTCCCCACACAGTGAAACACATCCCCACACACTGAAACCTCATCCCCACACACAGAAACCTCATCCCCACAAACTGAAGCCCCTTCCCCACACACTGAAACCCATCCCCACACACTGAAACCTCTACCCACACACTGAAACCTCTTCCCCACAGACTGAAACCCCTTCAACACACAGTGAAACACATCCCCACACACTGAAACCTCATCCCCACACACAGAAACCTCATCCCCACAAACTGAAGCCCCTTCCCCACACACTGAAACCCATCCCCACACACTGAAACCTCTACCCACACACTGAAACATCTTCCCCGCACACTGAAATACATCCCCACACACTGAAACCCCTTCCCTACACACTGAAACCCATCCCCACACACTGAAACCCATCCCCACACACTGAAAACTCTTCCCCACACACTGAAACCTCTGCCCCACAAACTGAAACCCCTTCCCCACACACTGAAACCCATCCCCACACACTGAAACCTCTTCCCCATACAGTGAAACCCATCCACACGCACTGAAATCTGCTCCCCAAGCACTGAAACCTCTTCCACACACACTGAAACCTCTTCACCGTGCACTGAAACCTCTTCCACACACACTGAAAACTCTTCCTCACAAATTGAAACCTCTTCCACACTCACTGAATCCCATCCCCACACACTGAAACCCTTCCCCACAGACTGAAGCCCTTCCCCACACAATGAAACCTTGTCCGCACACACTGATACCTCATCCCCACACACAGAAACCTCATCCCCACAAACTGAAACCCCTTCCCCACACACTGAAACCCATCCCCACACACTGAAACCTCTACCCACACACAGAAACCTCTTCCCCGCACACTGAAATACATCCCCACACACTGAAACCCCTTCCCCACACACTGAAACCCATCCCCACACACTGAAACCCTTCCCCACACACTGAAAACTCTTCCCCACACACTGAAACCTCTGCCCCACAAACTGAAACCCGTTCCCCACACACTGAAACCCATCCCCACACACTGAAACCTCTTCCCCACACACTGAAACCCCTTCCCCACACAGTGAAACCCATCCACACGCACTGAAACCTGTTACCCAAGCACTGAAACCTCTTCAACACATCGAAACCTCTTCACCGTGCACTGAAACCTCTTCCCCACACACTGAAACCTCTTCCCCAAACACTGAAACCCCCTCCCCACGCACTGAAACATCTTCCACACACACTGAAACCTCTTCCCCACACACTGAAACCTCTTCCCCACACACTGCAAACCGTTTCCCACGCACTGAAACCTCTACCACACATACTGAAACCTCTTGCCCACAATCTGAAACCTCTTTCCCACACTCTGAAACCTCTTCCCCACACAGTGAAACTCCTTTCCCAAACACTGAAACTCCTTCCCCACGCACTGAAACCTCTTCCACACACGCTGGAATCTCTTCCCCACACACTGAAACATCTTCCCCACACACTGGAACCTCTTCCCCACAGACTGAAACCCTTCCCCACAGACTGAAACACCTTCCACACGCAGTGAAACCCCTTCCCCACGCACTGAAACCTCTTCCACACAAATTGAAACAGCTTCCCCACACACTGAAACCTCTTCCACTCACACTGAATCCTCTTCCCCACGCACTGAAACCTCTTCCACACACACTGAAACCTCTTCCTCACAAACTGAAACCTCTTCCACACTCACTGAATCCCATCCCCACACACTGAAACCCTTCCCCACAGACTGAAACCCTTCCCCACACAATGAAATCTCGTCCGCACACACTGAAACCTCTTCCCCACAGACTGAAACCCCTTCCCCTCAAACTGAAACCCCTTCCCCACACACTGAAACCCATCCCAACACACTGAAACCTCTACCCACACACAGAAACCTCTTCCCCGCACACTGAAATACATCCCCACACACTGAAACCCCTTCCCCACACACTGAAACCCATCCCCACACACTGAAACCCTTCCCCACACACTGAAAACTCTTCCCCACACACTGAAACCTCTGCCCCACAAACTGAAACCCGTTCCCCACACACTGAAACCCATCCCCACACACTGAAACCTCTTCCCCACACACTGAAACCCCTCCCCTCACACTGAAACCCCTTCCCCACACAGTGAAACCCATCCACACGCACTGAAACCTGTTCCCCAAGCACTGAAACCTCTTCCACACACACTGAAACCCCTTCCCCGCACACTGAAACCCCTACCCTCACACTGAAACCCCTTCCCCACACAGTGAAACCCATCCACACGCACTGAAACATGTTCCCCAAGCACTGAAACCTCTTCCACACACACTGAAACCTCTTCACCGTGCACTGAAACCTCTTCCCCACCCACTGAAACCTCTACCCCAATCACTGAAACCCCTTCCCCACGCACTGAAACATCTTCCACACACACTGAAACCTCTTCCCCACTCACTGAAACCTCTTTCCCACACTCTGAAACCTCTTCCGCACACAGTGAAACTCCTTCCCCACACACTGAAACTCCTTCCCCACGCACTGAAACCTCTTCCACAAACACTGAAATCTCTTCCACACACACTGAAACGTCTTCCCCACACACTGGAACCTCTTCCCCACAGACTGAAACCCTTCCCCACTGACTGAAACGCCTTCACCACGCACTGAAACCCCTTCCCCACGCACAGAAACCTCTTCCACACTAATTGATACATCTTCCCCACACACTGAAACCTCTTCCACTCACACTGAATCCTCTTCCC
The DNA here is from genome assembly GCF_036365525.1 of Heterodontus francisci. Classification (NCBI taxonomy): domain Eukaryota; kingdom Metazoa; phylum Chordata; class Chondrichthyes; order Heterodontiformes; family Heterodontidae; genus Heterodontus; species Heterodontus francisci. Next base: position 1,099,226 of record NW_027140731.1, read on the forward strand.
CACGCACTGAAACCTCTTCCACACACACTGAAACCTCTTCCCCACAAAATGAAACCTCTTCCACACACACTGAAACCCATCCCCACACACTGAAACCCTTCCCCACACACTGAAATCTCTTCCCCACATACTGAAACCCATTCCTCACACACTGAAATGCCTTCCGCACACACTGAAACCCCTTCCGCATACACAGAAACACCTTACCCACACAGTGAAACCCTTCCCCACACACTGAAATACCTTCCCCACACACTGAAAAACATCCCCACACACTGAAACCAATTCCCCGCACACTGAAACACATCTCCACACACTGAAACCCCTTCCCCACACACTGAAACACCTTCCCCACAAACTGAAACACCTTCCCCACACACTGAAACCCCTTCTGCACACAGTGAAACCCATCCCCACACATTGAAACCCCTTCCCCAAACACTGAAACAGATCCCCACACACTGAAACCCCATCCCCAAACACTGAAACCCCTTCTGCACACACTGAAACACCTTCCCCACCCACTGAAACCCCTACTGCACACACTGAAACCCCGTCCGCACACACTGAAACAACATCCCCACTCACTGAAACCCCTTCCCCTCACACTGAAACCCCTTCTGCACACACTGAAACACCTTCCCCACACACTGAAACACCTTCCCCACACACTGAAACCCCCTATTCACGCACTGAAACCCCTTCCCTACACACTGAAACCCCTTCCCCACACACTGAAACCCCTTCCTCACACACTGAAACCCATCCCCACACATTGAAACCCCTTCCACACACACTGAAGCCCATCCCCACACACTGAAACCCATCCCCACACACTGAAATACCTTCCCCACACACTGAAACCCTTCCCCACACATTGAAAAACATCCCCACACACTGAAACACATCCCCACACACTGAAACACCTTCCCCACACACCGTAACCCCTTCCACAAACACTAAAAAACACCTTCCCCACACACTGAAACACCTTCCCCACACACTGAAACACCTTCCCCACACTCTGAAACCTCATCCCCACAAACTGAAACCCCTTGCCCACCCACTGAAAACCATCCCCACACACTGAAACCTCTTCCCCACACACTAAAACCCCTTCCCCGCACACTGAAACCCATCCCCACACACTGGTACCCCTTCCCCACACACTGAAACCCATCCCCAGCCACTGAACCCCTTCCCCACACACTGAAAACTCTTCCCCACACTCTGAAACCTCTGCCCCACACATTGAAACCCGTTCCCGACACACTGAAACACATCCACACGCACTGAAACCTCTTCCCCAAGCACTGAAACCTCTTCCACACACACTAAAACCTCTTCACCGCACACTGAAACCTCTTCCCCACACGCTGAAAGCTCTTCCCCACAAACTGAAACCCCTTCCCCACGCACTGAAACATCTTCCACACACACTGAAACCTCTGCACCACAGACTGAAAACCTTCCCCACACACTGAAACCTCTTCCCCACACACTGCAACCCGTTTCCCACGCACTGAAACCTCTTCCACACATACTGAAACCTCTTGCCCACAATCTGAAACCCCTTCCCCACACACTGAAACCCCTTCCTCACACACTGAAACCCATCCCCACACATTGAAACCCCTTCCACACACACTGAAGCCCATCCCCACACACTGAAACCCATCCCCACACACTGAAATACTTTCCCCACACACTGAAACCCTTCCCCACACATTGAAAAACATCCCCACACACTGAAACACATCCCCACACACTGAAACACCTTCCCCACACACCGTAACCCCTTCCACAAACACTAAAAAACACCTTCCCCACACACTGAAACACCTTCCCCACTCTCTGAAACCTCATCCCCACAAACTGAAACCCCTTGCCCACCCACTGAAAACCATCCCCACACACTGAAACCTCTTCCCCACACACTAAAACCCCTTCCCCGCACACTGAAACCCATCCACACACACTGGTACCCCTTCCCCACACACTGAAACCCATCCCCAGCCACTGAACCCCTTCCCCACACACTGAAAACTCTTCCCCACACACTGAAACCTCTGCCCCACACATTGAAACCCGTTCCCGACACACTGAAACACATCCACACGCACTGAAACCTCTTCCCCAAGCACTGAAACCTCTTCCACACACACTAAAACCTCTTCACCGCACACTGAAACCTCTTCCCCACACGCTGAAAGCTCTTCCCCACACACTGAAACCCCTTCCCCACGCACTGAAACATCTTCCACACACACTGAAACCTCTGCACCACAGACTGAAAACCTTCCCCACACACTGAAACCTCTTCCCCACACACTGCAACCCGTTTCCCACGCACTGAAACCTCTTCCACACATACTGAAACCTCTTGCCCACAATCTGAAACCTCTTTCCCACACTCTGAAACCTCTTCCCCACACAGTGAAACTCCTTCCCCAAACACTGAAACTCCTTCCCCACGCACTGAAACCTCTTCCACACACGCTGGAATCTCTTCCCCACACACTGAAACATCTTCCCCACACACTGGAACCTCTTCCCCACAGACTGAAACCCTTCCCCACAGACTGAAACCCCTTCCACACACACTGAAACCCCTTCCCCACGCACTGAAACCTCTTCCACACAAACTGAAACCCCTTCCCCACACACTGAAACCCATCCCAACACACTGAAACCTCTACCCACACACAGAAACCTCTTCCCCGCACACTGAAATACATCCCCACACACTGAAACCCCTTCCCCACACACTGAAACCCATCCCCACACACTGAAACCCTTCCCCACACACTGAAAACTCTTCCCCACACACTGAAACCTCTGCCCCACAAACTGAAACCCGTTCCCCACACACTGAAACCCATCCCCACACACTGAAACCTCTTCCCCACACACTGAAACCCCTCCCCTCACACTGAAACCCCTTCCCCACACACTGAAACCCATCCACACGCACTGAAACCTGTTCCCCAAGCACTGAAACCTCTTCCACACGCACTGAAACCCCTTCCCCGCACACTGAAACCCCTTCCCCGCACACTGAAACCCCTACCCTCACACTGAAACCCCTTCCCCACACAGTGAAACCCATCCACACGCACTGAAACATGTTCCCCAAGCACTGAAACCTCTTCCACACACACTGAAACCTCTTCACCGTGCACTGAAACCTCTTCCCCACACACTGAAACCTCTACCCCAATCACTGAAACCCCTTCCCCACGCACTGAAACATCTTCCACACACACTGAAACCTCTTCCCCACTCACTGAAACCTCTTTCCCACACTCTGAAACCTCTTCCGCACACAGTGAAACTCCTTCACCACACACTGAAACTCCTTCCCCACGCACTGAAACCTCTTCCACAAACACTGAAATCTCTTCCACACACACTGAAACGTCTTCCCCACACACTGGAACCTCTTCCCCACAGACTGAAACCCTTCCCCACTGACTGAAACGCCTTCACCACGCACTGAAACCCCTTCCCCACGCACAGAAACCTCTTCCACACTAATTGATACATCTTCCCCACTCACTGAAACCTCTTCCACTCACACTGAATCCTCTTCCCCACGCACTGAAACCTCTTCCACACACACTGAAACCTCTTCCCCACAAAATGAAACCTCTTCCACACACACTGAAACCCATCCCCACACACTGAAACCCTTCCCCACACACTGAAATCTCTTCCCCACATACTGAAACCCATTCCTCACACACTGAAATGCCTTCCGCACACACTGAAACCCCTTCCGCATACACTGAAACACCTTACCCACACAGTGAAACCCTTCCCCACACACTGAAATACCTTCCCCACACACTGAAAAACATCCCCACACACTGAAACCAATTCCCCGCACACTGAAACACATCTCCACACACTGAAACCCCTTCCCCACACACTGAAACACCTTCCCCACAAACTGAAACACCTTCCCCACACACTGAAACCCCTTCCGCACACAGTGAAACCCATCCCCACACATTGAAACCCCTTCCCCAAACACTGAAACAGATCCCCACACACTGAAACCCCATCCCCAAACACTGAAACCCCTTCTGCACACACTGAAACACCTTCCCCACCCACTGAAACCCCTACTGCACACACTGAAACCCCGTCCGCACACTCTGAAACAACATCCCCACTCACTGAAACCCCTTCCCCTCACACTGAAACCCCTTCTGCACACACTGAAACATCTTCCCCACACACTGAAACACCTTCCCCACACACTGAAACCCCCTATTCACGCACTGAAACACCTTCCCCACACACTGAAACCCCTTCCCCACACACTGAAACCCCTTCCTCACACACTGAAACCCATCCCCACACATTGAAACCCCTTCCACACACACTGAAGCCCATCCCCACACACTGAAACCCATCCCCACACACTGAAATACTTTCCCCAGACACTGAAACCCTTCCCCACACATTGAAAAACATCCCCACACACTGAAACACATCCCCACACACTGAAACACCTTCCCCACACACCGTAACCCCTTCCACAAACACTAAAAAACACCTTCCCCACACACTGAAACACCTTCCCCACACTCTGAAACCTCATCCCCACAAACTGAAACCCCTTGGCCACCCACTGAAAACCATCCCCACACACTGAAACCTCTTCCCCACACACTAAAACCCCTTCCCCGCACACTGAAACCCATCCCCACACACTGGTACCCCTTCCCCACACACTGAAACCCATCCCCAGCCACTGAACCCCTTCCCCACACACTGAAAACTCTTCCCCACACACTGAAACCTCTGCCCCACACATTGAAACCCGTTCCCGACACACTGAAACACATCCACACGCACTGAAACCTCTTCCCCAAGCACTGAAACCTCTTCCACACACACTAAAACCTCTTCACCGCACACTGAAACCTCTTCCCCACAAACTGAAAGCTCTTCCCCACACACTGAAACCCCTTCCCCACGCACTGAAACATCTTCCACACACACTGAAACCTCTGCACCACAGACTGAAAACCTTCCCCACACACTGAAACCTCTTCCCCACACACTGCAACCCGTTTCCCACGCACTGAAACCTCTTCCACACATACTGAAACCTCTTGCCCACAATCTGAAACCACTTCCCCACACACTGAAACCCCTTCCTCACACACTGAAACCCATTACCACACATTGAAACCCCTTCCACACACACTGAAGCCCATCCCCACACACTGAAACCCATCCCCACACACTGAAATACTTTCCCCACACACTGAAACCCTTCCCCACACATTGAAAAACATCCCCACACACTGAAACACATCCCCACACACTGAAACACCTTCCCCACACACCGTAACCCCTTCCACAAACACTAAAAAACACCTTCCCCACACACTGAAACACCTTCCCCACACTCTGAAACCTCATCCCCACAAACTGAAACCCCTTGCACACCCACTGAAAACCATCCCCACACAATGAAACCTCTTCCCCACACACTAACACCCCTTCCCCGCACACTGAAACCCATCCCCACACACTGGTACCCCTTCCCCACACACTGAAACCCATCCCCAGCCACTGAACCCCTTCCCCACACACTGAAAACTCTTCCCCACACACTGAAACCTCTGCCCCACACATTGAAACCCGTTCCCGACACACTGAAACACATCCACACGCACTGAAACCTCTTCCCCAAGCACTGAAACCTCTTCCACATACACTAAAACCTCTTCACCGCACACTGAAACCTCTTCCCCACACGCTGAAAGCTCTTCCCCACACACTGAAACCCCTTCCCCACGCACTTAAACATCTTCCACACACACTGAAACCTCTGCACCACAGACTGAAAACCTTCCCCACACACTGAAACCTCTTCCCCACACACTGCAACCCGTTTCCCACGCACTGAAACCTCTTCCACACATACTGAAACCTCTTGCCCACAATCTGAAACCTCTTTCCCACACTCTGAAACCTCTGCCCCACACAGGGAAACTCCTTCCCCAAACACTGAAACTCCTTCCCCACGCACTGAAACCTCTTCCACACACGCTGGAATCTCTTCCCCACACACTGAAACATCTTCCCCACACACTGGAACCTCTTCCCCACAGACTGAAACTCTTCCCCACAGACTGAAACCCCTTCCACACACACTGAAACCCCTTCCCCACGCACTGAAACCTCTTCCACACAAATTGAAACAGCTTCCCCACACACTGAAACCTCTTCCACTCACACTGAATCCTCTTCCCCACGCACTGAAACCTCTTCCACACAAACTGAAACCTCTTCCTCACAAACTGAAACCTCTTCCACACTCACTGAATCCCATCCCCACACACTGAAACCCTTCCCCACAGACTGAAACCCTTCCCCACACAATGAAACCTCGTCCGCACACACTGAAACCTCTTCCCCACAGACTGAAACCCCTTCCCCACACAGTGAAACACATCCCCACACACTGAAACCTCATCCCCACACACAGAAACCTCATCCCCACAAACTGAAACCCCTTCCCCACACACTGAAACCCATCCCCACACACTGAAACCTCTACCCACACACAGAAACCTCTTCCCCGCACACTGAAATACATCCCCACACACTGAAACCCCTTCCCCACACACTGAAACCCATCCCCACACACTGAAACCCTTCCCCACACACTGAAAACTCTTCCCCACACACTGAAACCTCTGCCCCACAAACTGAAACCCGTTCCCCACACACTGAAACCCATCCCCACACACTGAAACCTCTTCCCCACACACTGAAACCCCTTCCCCACACAGTGAAACCCATCCACACGCACTGAAACCTGTTACCCAAGCACTGAAACCTCTTCCACACACATCGAAACCTCTTCACCGTGCACTGAAACCTCTTCCCCACACACTGAAACCTCTTCCCCAAACACTGAAACCCCCTCCCCACGCACTGAAACATCTTCCACACACACTGAAACCTCTTCCCCACACACTGCAAACCGTTTCCCACGCACTGAAACCTCTACCACACATACTGAAACCTCTTGCCCACAATCTGAAACCTCTTTCCCACACTCTGAAACCTCTTCCCCACACAGTGAAACTCCTTCCCCAAACACTGAAACTCCTTCCCCACGCACTGAAACCTCTTCCACACACGCTGGAATCTCTTCCCCACACACTGAAACATCTTCCCCACACACTGGAACCTCTTCCCCACAGACTGAAACCCTTCCCCACAGACTGAAACACCTTCCACACGCACTGAAACCCCTTCCCCACGCACTGAAACCTCTTCCACACAAATTGAAACAGCTTCCCCACACACTGAAACCTCTTCCACTCACACTGAATCCTCTTCCCCACGCACTGAAACCTCTTCCACACACACTGAAACCTCTTCCTCACAAACTGAAACCTCTTCCACACTCACTGAATCCCATCCCCACACACTGAAACCCTTCCCCACAGACTGAAACCCTTCCCCACACAATGAAAACTCGTCCGCACACACTGAAACCTCTTCCCCACAGACTGAAACCCCTTCCCCACACAATGAAACACATCCCCACACACTGAAACCTCATCCCCACACACAGAAACCTCATCCCCACAAACTGAAACCCCTTCCCCACACACTGAAACCCATCCCAACACACTGAAACCTCTACCCACACACAGAAACCTCTATCCCGCACACTGAAATACATCCCCACACACTGAAACCCCTTCCCCACACACTGAAACCCATCCCCACACACTGAAACCCTTCCCCACACACTGAAAACTCTTCCCCACACACTGAAACCTCTGCCCCACAAACTGAAACCCGTTCCCCACACACTGAAACCCATCCCCACACACTGAAACCTCTTCCCCACACACTGAAACCCCTCCCCTCACACTGAAACCCCTTCCCCACACAGTGAAACCCATCCACACGCACTGAAACCTGTTCCCCAAGCACTGAAACCTCTTCCACACACACTGAAACCCCTTCCCCGCACACTGAAACCCCTACCCTCACACTGAAACCCCTTCCCCACACAGTGAAACCCATCCACACGCACTGAAACATGTTCCCCAAGCACTGAAACCTCTTCCACACACACTGAAACCTCTTCACCGTGCACTGAAACCTCTTCCCCACGCACTGAAACCTCTACCCCAATCACTGAAACCCCTTCCCCACGCACTGAAACATCTTCCACACACACTGACACCTCTTCCCCACTCACTGAAACCTCTTTCCCACACTCTGAAACCTCTTCCGCACACAGTGAAACTCCTTCCCCACACACTGAAACTCCTTCCCCACGCACTGAAACCTCTTCCACAAACACTGAAATCTCTTCCACACACACTGAAACGTCTTCCCCACACACTGGAACCTCTTCCCCACAGACTGAAACCCTTCCCCACTGACTGAAACGCCTTCACCACGCACTGAAACCCCTTCCCCACGCACAGAAACCTCTTCCACACTAATTGATACATCTTCCCCACACACTGAAACCTCTTCCACTCACACTGAATCCTCTTCCCCACGCACTGAAACCTCTTCCACACACACTGAAACCTCTTCCCCACAAAATGAAACATCTTCCACACACACTGAAACCCATCCCCACACACTGAAACCCTTCCCCACACACTGAAATCTCTTCCCCACATACTGAAACCCATTCCTCACACACTGAAATGCCTTCCGCACACACTGAAACCCCTTCCGCATACACTGAAACACCTTACCCACACAGTGAAACCCTTCCCCACACACTGAAATACCTTCCCCACACACTGAAAAACATCCCCACACACTGAAACCAATTCCCCGCACACTGAAACACATCTCCACACACTGAAACCCCTTCCCCACACACTGAAACACCTTCCCCACAAACTGAAACACCTTCCCCACACACTGAAACCCCTTCCGCACACAGTGAAACCCATCCCCACACATTGAAACCCCTTCCCCAAACACTGAAACAGATCCCCACACACTGAAACCCCATCCCCAAACACTGAAACCCCTTCTGCACACACTGAAACACCTTCCCCACAAACTGAAACCCCTTCCCCACCCACTGAAACCCCTACTGCACACACTGAAACCCCGTCCGCACACACTTAAACAACATCCCCACTCACTGAAACCCCTTCCCCTCACACTGAAACCCCTTCTGCACACACTGAAACACCTTCCCCACACACTGAAAAACCTTCCCCACACACTGAAACCCCCTATTCACGCACTGAAACCCCTTCCCCACACACTGAAACCCCTTCCCCACACACTGAAACCCCTTCCTCACACACTGAAACCCATCCCCACACATGGAAACCCCTTCCACACACACTGAAGCCCATCCCCACACACTGAAACCCATCCCCACACACTGAAATACTTTCCCCACACACTGAAACCCTTCCCCACACATTGAAAAACATCCCCACACACTGAAACACATCCCCACACACTGAAACACCTTCCCCACACACCGTAACCCCTTCCACAAACACTAAATAACACCTTCCCCACACACTGAAACACCTTCCCCACACTCTGAAACCTCATCCCCACAAACTGAAACCCCTTGCCCACCCACTGAAAACCATCCCCACACAATGAAACCTCTTCCCCACACACTAACACCCCTTCCCCGCACACTGAAACCCATCCCCACACACTGGTACCCCTTCCCCACACACTGAAACCTCTTCCCCACACACTGAAACCTCTGCCCCACACATTGAAACCCGTTCCCGACACACTGAAACACATCCACACGCACTGAAACCTCTTCCCCAAGCACTGAAACCTCTTCCACACACACTAAAACCTCTTCACCGCACACTGAAACCTCTTCCCCACACGCTGAAAGCTCTTCCCCACACACTGAAACCCCTTCCCCACGCACTGAAACATCTTCCACACACACTGAAACCTCTGCACCACAGACTGAAACCTCTTCCCCACACACTGCAACCCGTTTCCCACGCACTGAAACCTCTTCCACACAGACTGAAACCTCTTGCCCACAATCTGAAACCTCTTTCCCACACTCTGAAACCTCTGCCCCACACAGGGAAACTCCTTCCCCAGCCACTGAACCCCTTCCCCACACACTGAAAACTCTTCCCCACACACTGAAACCTCTGCCCCACACATTGAAACCCGTTCCCGACACACTGAAACACATCCACACGCACTGAAACCTCTTCCCCAAGCACTGAAACCTCTTCCACACACACTAAAACCTCTTCACCGCACACTGAAACCTCTTCCCCACACGCTGAAAGCTCTTCCCCACACACTGAAACCCCTTCCCCACGCACTGAAACATCTTCCACACACACTGAAACCTCTGCACCACAGACTGAAACCTCTTCCCCACACACTGCAACCCGTTTCCCACGCACTGAAACCTCTTCCACACATACTGAAACCTCTTGCCCACAATCTGAAACCTCTTTCCCACACTCTGAAACCTCTGCCCCACACAGGGAAACTCCTTCCCCAAACACTGAAACTCCTTCCCCACGCACTGAAACCTCTTCCACACACGCTGGAATCTCTTCCCCACACACTGAAACATCTTCCCCACACACTGGAACCTCTTCCCCACAGACTGAAACTCTTCCCCACAGACTGAAACCCCTTCCACACACACTGAAACCCCTTCCCCACGCACTGAAACCTCTTCCACACAAATTGAAACAGCTTCCCCACACACTGAAACCTCTTCCACTCACACTGAATCCTCTTCCCCACGCACTGAAACCTCTTCCACACAAACTGAAACCTCTTCCTCACAAACTGAAACCTCTTCCACACTCACTGAATCCCATCCCCACACACTGAAACCCTTCCCCACAGACTGAAACCCTTCCCCACACAATGAAACCTCGTCCGCACACACTGAAACCTCTTCCCCACAGACTGAAACCCCTTCCCCACACAGTGAAACACATCCCCACACACTGAAACCTCATCCCCACACACAGAAACCTCATCCCCACAAACTGAAACCCCTTCCCCACACACTGAAACCCATCCCCACACACTGAAACCTCTACCCACACACAGAAACCTCTTCCCCGCACACTGAAATACATCCCCACACACTGAAACCCCTTCCCCACACACTGAAACCCATCCCCACACACTGACACCCATCCCCACACACTGAAAACTCTTCCCCACACACTGAAACCTCTGCCCCACAAACTGAAACCCGTTCCCCACACACTGAAACCCATCCCCACACACTGAAACCTCTTCCCCATACAGTGAAACCCATCCACACGCACTGAAATATGCTCCCCAAGCACTGAAACCTCTTCCACACACACTGAAACCTCTTCACCGTGCACTGAAACCTCTTCCACACAAACTGAAAACTCTTCCTCACAAATTGAAACCTCTTCCACACTCACTGAATCCCATCCCCACACACTGAAACCCTTCCCCACAGACTGAAGCCCTTCCCCACACAATGAAACCTTGTCCGCACACACTGATACCTCATCCCCACACACAGAAACCTCATCCCCACAAACTGAAACCCCTTCCCCACACACTGAAACCCATCCCCACACACTGAAACCTCTACCCACACACAGAAACCTCTTCCCCGCACACTGAAATACATCCCCACACACTGAAACCCCTTCCCCACACACTGAAACCCATCCCCACACACTGAAACCCTTCCCCACACACTGAAAACTCTTCCCCACACACTGAAACCTCTGCCCCACAAACTGAAACCCGTTCCCCACACACTGAAACCCATCCCCACACACTGAAACCTCTTCCCCACACACTGAAACCCCTTCCCCACACAGTGAAACCCATCCACACGCACTGAAACCTGTTACCCAAGCACTGAAACCTCTTCCACACACATCGAAACCTCTTCACCGTGCACTGAAACCTCTTCCCCACACACTGAAACCTCTTCCCCAAACACTGAAACCCCCTCCCCACGCACTGAAACATCTTCCACACACACTGAAACCTCTTCCCCACTCACTGAAACCTCTTTCCCACACTCTGAAACCTCTTCCGCACACAGTGAAACTCCTTCCCCACGCACTGAAACTCCTTCCCCACGCAATGAAACCTCTTCCACAAACACTGAAATCTCATCCACACACACTGAAACCTCTTCCCCACACACTGGAACCTCTTCCCCACAGACTGAAACTCTTCCCCACTGACTGAAACGCCTTCACCACGCACTGAAACCCCTTCCCCACGCACAGAAACCTCTTCCACACGAATTGATACATCTTCCCCACACACTGAAACCTCTTCCACTCACACTGAATCCTCTTCCCCACGCACTGAAACCTCTTCCACACACACTGAAACCCATCCCCACACACTGAAACACCTTCCCCACACACTAAATCCCTTCCCCACACACTGAAATCTCTTCCCCACATACTGAAACCCATTCCTCACAGACTGAAATGCCTTCCGCACACACTGAAACCCCTTCCACATACACTGAAACACCTTACCCACACAGCGAAACACTTCCCCACACACTGAAATACCTTCCCCACACACTGAAACACATCCCCACACACTGAAACCACTTCCACACACACTGAAACACATCTCCACACACTGAAACCCCTTCCCCACACACTGAAACACCTTCCCCACAAACTGAAACACCTTCCCCACACACTGAAACCCCTTCCGCACACAGTGAAACCCATCCCCACACATTGAAACCCCTTCCCCAAACACTGAAACAGATCCCCACACACTGAAACCCCATCCCCACACACTGAAACCCCTTCCGCACACTCTGAAACACCTTCGCCACAAACTGAAACCCCTTCCCCACACACTGAATCCCCTACCGCACACACTGAAACCCCTTCCGCACACACTGAAACACCATCCCCACTCACTGAAACCCCTTCCCCTCACACTGAAACCCCTTCTGCACACACTGAAACACCTTCCGCACACAGTGAAACCCTTCCCCACACACTGAAATCCCTCCCCCACACACTGAAACCCCTTCCTCACACACTGAAACCCATCCCCACACATTGAAACCCCTTCCCCACGCACTCGAACCTCTTCCACACACCCTGAAACCTCTTCCCCACAAACTGAAACCTCTTCCACAAACACTGAAACCTCTTCCCCACACACTGAAACCCTTCCCCACACACTGAAACCCTTCCCCACACAATGAAACCACGTCCGCACACACTGAAACCTCTTCCCCACAGATTGATCCCATTCCCCACACACTGAAACACATCCCCACACACTGAAACCTCATCCCCACACTCTGAAACCTCATCCCCACAAACTGAAACCCCTTCCCCACCCACTGAAAACCATCCCCACACACTGAAACCTCTTCCCCACACACTGGTACCCCTTCCCCACACACTGAAACCCATCCGCAGCCACTGAACCCCTTCCCCACACACTGAAAACTCTTCCCCACACACTGAAACATCTGCCCCACACATTAAAACCCGTTCCCCACACACCGAAACCCATCCCCACACTGAAACCTCTTCCCCACACATTGAAACCCCTTACCCGCGCACTGAAACCCCTCCCCACACACTGAAACCCATCCCCACACACTGAAACCCCTTCCCCGCGCACTGAAACCCCTCCCCGCACACTGAAACCCATCCCCACACACTGATACCCCTTCCCCACACACTGCAACCCATCCCCACCTACTGAAACCTCTTCCCCACACACTGAAACCCCTTCCCCGCACACTGAAACCCATCCCGACACACTAATACCCCTTCCCCACACACTGAAACCCATCCCCAGACAATGAACCCCTTCCCCACACACTAAAACCTCTTCACCGCACACTGAAACCTCTTCCCCACACACTGAAAGCTCTTCCCCACACACTGAAACCCCTTCCCCACGCACTGAAACATCTTCCACACACACTGAAACCTCTGCACCACAGACTGAAACCCTTCCCCACACACTGAAACCTCTTCCCCACACACTGCAACCCGTTTCCCACACAGTGAAACTCCTTCCCCAAACACTGAAACTCCTTCCCCACGCACTGAAACATCTTCCACACAAGCTGGAATCTCTTCCCCACACACTGAAACATCTTCCCCACACACTGGAACCTCTTCCCCACAGACTGAAACCCTTCCTCACAGACTGAAACCCCTTCCACACACACTGAAACCCCTTCCCCACGCACTGAAACCCCTTCCACACAAATTGAAACAGCTTGCCCACACACTGAAACCTCTTCCACTCACACTGAATCCTCTTCCCCACGCACTGAAACCTCTTCCCCACACACTGAAACCCCTTCCCCACACAGTGAAACCCATCCACACGCACTGAAACCTGTTACCCAAGCACTGAAACCTCTTCCACACACATCGAAACCTCTTCACCGTGCACTGAAACCTCTTCCCCACACACTGAGACCTCTTCCCCAAACACTGAAACCCCCTCCCCACGCACTGAAACAACTTCCACACACACTGAAACCTCTTCCCCACTCACTGAAACCTCTTTCCCACACTCTGAAACCTCTTCCGCACACAGTGAAACTCCTTCCCCACACACTGAAACTCCTTCCCCACGCAATGAAACCTCTTCCACAAACACTGAAATCTCTTCCACACACACTGAAACCTCTTCCCCACACACTGGAACCTCTTCCCCACAGACTGAAACTCTTCCCCACTGACTGAAACGCCTTCACCACGCACTGAAACCCCTTCCCCACGCACAGAAACCTCTTCCACACGAATTGATACATCTTCCCCACACACTGAAACCTCTTCCACTCACACTGAATCCTCTTCCCCACGCACTGAAACCTCTTCCACTCACACTGAATCCTCTTCCCCACGCACTGAAACCTCTTCCACACACACTGAAACCTCTTCCCCACACACTGAAACCTCTTCCACACACACTGAAACCCATCCCCACACACTGAAACACCTTCCCCACACACTAAATCCCTTCCCCACACACTGAAGTCTCTTCCCCACATACTGAAACCCATTCCTCACACACTGAAATGCCTTCCGCACACACTGTAACCCCTTCCACATACACTGAAACACCGTACCCACACAGTGAAACACTTCCCCACACACTGAAATACCTTCCCCACACACTGAAACACATCCCCACACACTGAAACCACTTCCCCACACACTGAAACACGTCTCCACACACTGAAACCCCTTCCCCACACACTGAAACACCTTCCCCACAAACTGAAACACCTTCCCCACACACTGAAACCCCATCCGCACACAGTGAAACCCATCCCCACACATTGAAATCCCTTCCCCAAACACTGAAACAGATCCCCACACACTGAAACCCCATCCCCACACACTGAAACCCCTTCCGCACACACTGAAACCCCTTCCCCACACACTGAAACCCCTACCGCACACACTGAAACCCCTTCCGCACACACTGAAACACCATCCCCACTCACTGAAACCCCTTCCACACAAACTGAAACCTCTTCCACAAACACTGAAACCTCTTCCCCACACACTGAAACCCTTCCCCACACACTGAAACCCTTCCCCACACAATGAAACCACGTCCGCACACACTGAAACCTCTTCCCCACAGATTGATCCCATTCCCCACACACTGAAACACATCCCCACACACTGAAACCTCATCCCCACACTCTGAAACCTCATCCCCACAAACTGAAACCCCTTCCCCACCCACTAAAACACCATCCCCACACACTGAAACCTCTTCCCCACACACTAAAACCACTTCCCCGCACAGTGAAACCCATCCCCACACACTGGTACCCCTTCCCCACACACTGAAACCCATCCACAGCCACTGAACCCCTTCCCCACACACTGAAAACTCTTCCCCACACACTGAAACATCTGCCCCACACATTAAAACCCGTTCCCCACACACTGAAACCCATCCCCACACTGAAACCTCTTCCCCACACATTGAAACCCCTTCTGCGCGCACTGAAACCCCTCCCCACACATTGAAACCCATCCCCACACACTGAAACCCCTTCCCCGCGCACTGAAACCCCTCCCCGCACACTGAAACCCATCCCCACACACTGATACCCCTTCCCCACACACTGCAACCCATCCCCACTCACTGAAACCTCTTCCCCACACACTGAAACCCCTTCCACGCACACTGAAACCCATCCCGACACACTAATACCCCTTCCCCACACACTGAAACCCATCCCCAGACAATGAACCCCTTCCCCACACACTAAAACCTCTTCACCGCACACTGAAACCTCTTCCCCACACACTGAAAGCTCTTCCCCACACACTGAAACCCCTTCCCCACGCACTGAAACATCTTCCACACACACTGAAACCTCTGCACCACAGACTGAAACCCTTCCCCACACACGAAAACCTCTTCCCCACACACTGCAACCCGTTTCCCACACAGTGAAACTCCTTCCCCAAACACTGAAACTCCTTCCCCACGCACTGAAACATCTTCCACACAAGCTGGAATCTCTTCCCCACACACTGAAACATCTTCCCCACACACTGGAACCTCTTCCCCACAGACTGAAACCCTTCCTCACAGACTGAAACCCCTTCCACACACACTGAAACCCCTTCCCCACGCACTGAAACCTCTTCCACACAAATTGAAACAGCTTGCCCACACACTGAAACCTCTTCCACTCACACTGAATCCTCTTCCCCATGCACTGAAACCTCTTCCACACACACTGAAACCTCTTCCTCACAAACTGAAACCTCTTCCACACTCACTGAATCCCATCCCCACACACTGAAACCCTTCCCCACAGACTGAAACCCTTCCCCACACAATGAAACCTCGTCTGCACACACTGAAACCTCTTCCCCACAGACTGAAACCCCTTCCCCACACAGTGAAACACATCCCCACACACTGAAACCTCTTCCCCACAAACAGAAACCTCATCCCCACAAACTGAAACCCCTTCCCCACACACTGAAACCCATCCCCACACACTGAAACCTCTACCCACACACAGAAACCTCTTCCCCGCACACTGAAATACATCCCCACACACTGAAACCCCTTCCCCACACACTGAAACCCATCCCCACACACTGAAACCCATCCCCACACACTGAAACCTCTTCCCCACACACTGAAACCCCTTCCCCGCACACTGAAACTCCTTCCCCACGCACTGAAACCTCTTCCACAAACACTGAAATCTCTTCCACACACACTGAAACCTCTTCCTCACACACTGGAACCTCTTCCCCACAGACTGAAACCCTTCCCCACTGACTGAAACGCCTTCACTACGCTCTGAAACCCCTTCCCCACGCACAGAAACCTCTTCCACACTAATTGATACATCTTCCCCACACACTGAAACCTCTTCCACTCACACTGAATCCTCTTCCCCACGATCTGAAACCTCTTCCACACACTGAAACCTCTTCCCCACAAAATGAAACCTCTTCCACACACACTGAAACCCATCCCCACACGCTGAAACCCATCCCCACACACTAAATCCCTTCCCCACACACTGAAATTTCTTCCCCACATACTGAAACCCATTCCTCACACACTGAAATGTCTTCCGCACACACTGAAACCCCTTCCGCATACACTGAAACACCTTACCCACACAGTGAAACCCTTCCCCACACACTGAAATACCTTCCCCACACACTGAAACACATCCCCACACACTGAAACCACTTCCCCACACACTGAAACACATCTCCACACACTGAAACCCCTTCCCCACACAGTGAAACACCTTCCCCACAAACTGAAACACCTTCCCCACACACTGAAACCCCTTCTGCACACAGTGAAACCCATCCCCACACATTGAAACCCCTTCCCCAAACACTGAAACAGATCCCCACACACTGAAACCCCATCCCCACACACTGAAACCCCTTCCACACACACTGAAACACCTTCCCCACAAACTGAAACTCCTTCCCCACACACTGAAACCCCTACCGCACACACTGAAACCCCGTCCGCAGACACTGAAACACCATCCCCACTCATTGAAACCCCTTCCCCTCACACTGAAACCCCTTCTGCACACACTGAAACAGCTTCCCCACACACTGAAACACCTTCCCCACACACTGAAACCCCTTCCGCACACAGTGAAACCCTTCCCCACACACTGAAACCCCTTCCCCACACACTGAAACCCCTTCCTCGCACACTGAAACCCATCCCCACACATTGAAACCCCTTCCACACACACTGAAGTCCATCCCCACATACTGAAACCCATCCCCACACACTGAAACCCATCCCCACACACTGAAATACTTTCCCCACACACTGAAACCCTTCCCCACACAGTGAAACCCATCCCCACACATTGAAACCCCTTCCCCAAACACTGAAACAGATCCACACACACTGAAACCCCATCCCCACACACTGAAACCCCTTCCGCACACACTGAAACACCTTCCCCACAAACTGAAACCCCTACCCCACACACTGAAACCCCTACCGCACACACTGAAACCCCTTCCGCACACACTGAAACACCATCCCCACTCACTGAAACCCCTTCCCCTCACACTGAAACCCCTTCTGCACACACTGAAAAACCTTCTGCACACAGTGAAACCCTTCCCCACACACTGAAATCCCTTCCCCACACACTGAAACCCCTTCCTCACACACTGAAAACCATCCCCACACATTGAAACCCCTTCCCCACGCACTCGAACCTCTTCCACACACACTGAAACCTCTTCCCCACAAACTGAAACCTCTTCCACAAACACTGAAACCTCTTCCCCACACACTGAAACCCTTCCCCACACACTGAAACCCTTCCCCACACAATGAATCCTCGTCCGCACACACTGAAACCTCTTCCCCACAGATTGAAACCCCTTCCCCACACACTGAAACACATCCCCACACACTGAAACCTCATCCCCACACTCTGAAACCTCATCCCCACAAACTGAAACCCCTTCCCCACCCACTGAAAACCATCCACACACACTGAAACCTCTTCCCCACACACTAAAACACCTTCCCCGCACACTGAAACCCATCCCCACACACTGGTACCCCTTCCCCACACACTGAAACCCATCCCCAGCCACTGAACCCCTTCCCCACACACTGAAAACTCTTCCCCACACACTGAAACATCTGCCCCACACATTAAAACCCGTTCCCCACACACTGAAACCCATCCCCACACTGAAACCTCTTCCCCACACATTGAAACCCCTTCCCCGCGCACTGAAACCCCTCCCCACAGACTGAAACCCATCCCCACACACTGAAACCTCTTCCCCACACACTGAAACCCCTTCCCCGCACACTGAAACACATCCCCACACACTGATACCCCTTCCCCACACACTGCAACCCATCCCCACTCACTGAAACCTCTTCCCCACACACTGAAACCCCTTCCCCGCACACTGAAACCCATCCCGACACACTAATACCCCTTCCCCACACACTGAAACCCATCCCCAGACACTGAACCCCTTCACCACACACTGAAAACTCTTCCCCACACACTGAAACCTCTGCCCCACACATTGAAACCCGTTCCCGACACACTGAAACACATCCACACGCACTGAAACCTCTTCCCCAAGCACTGAAACCTCTTCCACACACACTAAAACCTCTTCACCGCACATTGAAACCTCTTCCCCACACACTGAAAGCTCTTCCCCACACACAGAAACCCCTTCCCCACGCACTGAAACATTTTCCACACACATTGAAACCTCTGCACCACAGACTGAAACCCTTCCCCACACACTGAAACCTCTTCCCCACACACTGCAACCCGTTTCCCACGCACTGAAACCTCTACCACACATACTGAAACCTCTTGCCCACAATCTGAAACCTCTTTCCCACACTCTGAAACCTCTTCCCCACACAGTGAAACTCCTTCCCCAAACACTGAAACTCCTTCCCCACGCACTGAAACCTCTTCCACTCACACTGAATCCTCTTCCCCACAAACTGAAACCCCTTCCCCACACACTGAAACCCATCCCCACACACTGAAACCTCTACCCACACACAGAAACCTCTTCCCCGCACACTGAAATACATCCCCACACACTGAAACCCCTTCCCCACACACTGAAACCCATCCCCACACACTGAAACCCTTCCCCACACACTGAAAACTCTTCCCCACACACTGAAACCTCTGCCGCACAAACTGAAACCCGTTCCCCACACACTGAAACCCATCCCCACACACTGAAACCTCTTCCCCACACACTGAAACCCCTCCCCTCACACTGAAACCCCTTCCCCACACAGTGAAACCCATCCACACGCACTGAAACCTGTTCCCCAAGCACTGAAACCTCTTCCACACACACTGAAACCCCTTCCCCGCACACTGAAACCCCTACCCTCACACTGAAACCCCTTCCCCACACAGTGAAACCCATCCACACGCACTGAAACATGTTCCCCAAGCACTGAAACCTCTTCCACACACACTGAAACCTCTTCACCGTGCACTGAAACCTCTTCCCCACACACTGAAACCTCTTCCCCAATCACTGAAACCCCTTTCCCACGCACTGAAACATCTTCCACACACACTGAAACCTCTTCCCCACTCACTGAAACCTCTTTCCCACACTCTGAAACCTCTTCCGCACACAGTGAAACTCCTTCCCCACACACTGAAACTCCTTCCCCACGCACTGAAACCTCTTCCACAAACACTGAAATCTCTTCCACACACACTGAAACGTCTTCCCCACACACTGGAACCTCTTCCCCACAGACTGAAACCCTTCCCCACTGACTGAAACGCCTTCACCACGCACTGAAACCCCTTCCCCACGCTCAGAAACCTCTTCCACACTAATTGATACATCTTCCCCACACACTGAAACCTCGTCCACTCACACTGAATCCTCTTCCCCACGCACTGAAACCTCTTCCACACACACTGAAACCTCTTCCCCACAAAATGAAACCTCTTCCACACACACTGAAACCCATCCCCACACACTGAAACCCTTCCCCACACACTGAAATCTCTTCCCCACATACTGAAACCCATTCCTCACACACTGAAATGCCTTCCGCACACACTGAAACCCCTTCCGCATACACAGAAACACCTTACCCACACAGTGAAACCCTTCCCCACACACTGAAATACCTTCCCCACACACTGAAAAACATCCCCACACACTGAAACCAATTCCCCGCACACTGAAACACATCTCCACACACTGAAACCCCTTCCCCACACACTGAAACACCTTCCCCACAAACTGAAACACCTTCCCCACACACTGAAACCCCTTCCGCACACAGTGAAACCCATCCCCACACATTGAAACCTCTTCCCCAAGCAGTGAAACCTCTTCCACACACACTAAAACCTCTTCACCGCACACTGAAACCTCTTCCCCACACGCTGAAAGCTCTTCCCCACACACTGAAACCCCTTCCCCACGCACTGAAACATCTTCCACACACACTGAAACCTCTGCACCACAGACTGAAACCCTTCCCCACACACTGAAACCTCTTCCCCACACACTGCAACCCGTTTCCCACGCACTGAAACCTCTTCCACACAGACTGAAACCTCTTGCCCACAATCTGAAACCTCTTTCCCACACTCTGAAACCTCTGCCCCACACAGGGAAACTCCTTCCCCAAACACTGAAACTCCTTCCCCACGCACTGAAACCTCTTCCACACACGCTGGAATCTCTTCCCCACACACTGAAACATCTTCCCCACACACTGGAACCTCTTCCCCACAGACTGAAACCCTTCCCCACAGACTGAAACCCCTTCCACACACACTGAAACCCCTTCCCCACGCACTGAAACCTCTTCCACACAAATTGAAACAGCTTCCCCACACACTGAAACCTCTTCCACTCACACTGAATCCTCTTCCCCACGCACTGAAACCCTTCCACACAAACTGAAACCTCTTCCTCACAAACTGAAACCTCTTCCACACTCACTGAATCCCATCCCCACACACTGAAACCCTTCCCCACAGACTGAAACCCTTCCCCACACAATGAAACCTCGTCCGCACACACTGAAACCTCTTCCCCACAGACTGAAACCCCTTCCACATACAGTGAAACACATCCCCACACACTGAAACCTCATCCCCACACACAGAAACCTCATCCCCACAAACTGAAACCCCTTCCCCACACACTGAAACCCATCCCCACACACTGCAACCCCTTCCACACACACTGAAACGCATTCCCCACACACTGAAACCTCATCCCCACAAACTGAAACACCTTCCCCACACACTGAAACCCATTCCGCACACACTGAAACCCATCCCCACACACTGAAACCCATCCCCACACACTGAAATACTTTCCCCACACACTGAAACCCTTCCCCACAGACTGAAACCCCTTCCACACACACTGAAACCCCTTCCCCACGCACTGAAACCTCTTCCACACAAATTGAAACAGCTTCCCCACACACTGAAACCTCTTCCACTCACACTGATTCCTCTTCCCCACGCACTGAAACCCTTCCACACAAACTGAAACCTCTTCCTCACAAACTGAAACCTCTTCCACACTCACTGAATCCCATCCCCACACACTGAAACCCTTCCCCACAGACTGAAACCCTTCCCCACACAATGAAACCTCGTCCGCACACACTGAAACCTCTTCCCCACAGACTGAAACCCCTTCCACATACAGTGAAACACATCCCCACACACTGAAACCTCATCCCCACACACAGAAACCTCATCCCCACAAACTGAAACCCCTTCCCCACACACTGAAACCCATCCCCACACACTGCAACCCCTTCCACACACACTGAAACGCATTCCCCACACACTGAAACCTCATCCCCACAAACTGAAACACCTTCCCCACACACTGAAACCCATTCCGCACACACTGAAACCCATCCCCACATACTGAAACCCATCCCCACACACTGAAATACTTTCCCCACACACTGAAACCCTTCCCCACACACTGAAAAACATCCC
The DNA here is from genome assembly GCF_036365525.1 of Heterodontus francisci. Classification (NCBI taxonomy): domain Eukaryota; kingdom Metazoa; phylum Chordata; class Chondrichthyes; order Heterodontiformes; family Heterodontidae; genus Heterodontus; species Heterodontus francisci. The sequence continues at coordinate 1,122,300 of NW_027140731.1, forward strand.
CTCACACTGAAACACATCCCCCCACACTGAAACACCTTCCCCACACACCGTAACCCCTTCCCCACACACTAAAAAACACCTTCCCCACTCACTGAAACACCTTCCCCACACACTGAAATACCATCCCCACACACTGAAACACGTTTCCCACACACTGAAACACATTCCCCACACACTGCAACCCTGCCCCACACACTGAAACACCTTCCCCAAACACTGAAACCCCTTTGCCACACACTGAAACAGCTTCCCCACACACTGAAACTCGTTCCCAACACACTGAAACCCCTTCCGCACACAGTGAAACACCTTCCCCACACACTGAAACCCTTCCCCACACACTGAAACCTCTTCCCCACAAACTGAAACCCTTCCCCACACACTGAAACCCCTTCCCACACACTGAAACAACTTCCCCACACACTGAAACACCTTCCCCACACACTGAAACCCCTTCCCCACACACTGAAACACCTTCCCCACACACCGAAACACCTTCTCCACACACTGAAACCCCTTCTGCACACACTGAAACACCGTCCCCACACACTGAAACCCTTCCCCACACACTGAATCCCCTTTCCCACACACTGAAACCCTTCCCAACACTCGGAAACACCTTCCCCACACACTGAAATACCATCCCCACACACTGAAAACCCTTCCCCACGCTCTGAAATCCCTTCCCACACACTGAAACACATCCCCACACACTGAAACCCATCCCCACACACTGCAACCCCTTCCACACACACTGAAACGCATTCCCCACACACTGAAACACATCCCCACACACTGAAACACCTTCCCCACACACTGAAACCCATTCTGCACACACTGAAACCCATCCCCACACACTGAAACCCATCCCCACACACTGAAACCCATCCCCACACACTGAAATACTTTCCCCACGCACTGAAACCCTTCCCCACACACTGAAAAACATCCCCACACACTGAAACACATCCCCCCACACTGAAACACCTTCCCCACACACCGTAACCCCTTCCCCAAACACTAAAAAACACCTTCCCCACTCACTGAAACACCTTCCCCACACACTGAAATACCATCCCCACACACTGAAACACGTTTCCCACACACTGAAACACATTCCCCACACACTGCAACCCTGCCCCACACACTGAAACACCTTCCCGAAACACTGAAACCCCTTCGCCACACACTGAAACAGCTTCCCCACACACTGAAACTCCTTCCCAACACACTGAAACCCCTTCCGCACACAGTGAAACACCTTCCCCACACACTGAAACCCTTCCCCACACACTGAAACCTCTTCCCCACAAACTGAAACCCTTCCCCACACACTGAAACCCATTCCCACACACTGAAACAACTTCCCCACACACTGAAACACCTTCCCCACACACTGAAACCCCTTCCCCACTCACTGAAACACCTTCCCCACACACCGAAACACCTTCTCCACACACTGAAACACCGTCCCCACACACTGAAACCCTTCCCCACACACTGAAACACCTTTCCCACACACTGAAACAATTCCCCACACACTGAAACAAATTCCCCACACACTGGAAACCCTTCCCCACATACTGACACACCTTCCCCACAAACTGAAACACCCTCCCCACACACTGAAACCACATCCCCACACACTGCAACACATCCGAACACACTGAAACACCTTCCCCACACACTGAGACCCGTTCCCCACACACTGAAACCCTTCCCCAAACACTGATACCCATTCACCACACACTAAAACAAATTCCCCACTCACTGAAACCCTCCCAAGCACACTGAAACACATTCCCCACACACTGGAACCCCTTCCCCACATACTGAAACCCATTCCCCACACACTGAAATGCCTTCTGCACACACTGAAACCCCTTCCGCATACACTGAAACACCTTCGCCACACAGTGAAACCCTTCCCCACAAACTGAAATACCTTCCCCACACACTGAAACACATCCCCACACACTGTAACCCCTTCCCCACACACTGTAATACATCCCCACACACTGAAACCCCTTCCCCACACACTGAAACACCTTCCCCACACACTGAAACACATTCCCCACACACTGAAACCCCTTCCACACACAGTGAAACCCCTCCCCACACACTGAAACCCCTTCCCCACACACTGAAACACATCCCCGCACACTGAAACCCCATACCCACACACTGAAACCCCTTCTGCACACACTGAAACACCTTCCCCACAAACTGAAACCCCTTCCCCATACACTGAAACCCCTACCGCACAAACTGAAACCCCTTCCGCACACACTGAAACACCTTCCCCACACACTGAAACCCCTTCCACACACACTGAAACACCTACCCCACACACTGAACCCCTTCCCCACACACTGAAACTCCTTCCCCACACACTGAAATACCTTCCCCACACACTGAAACCCCTTCCGCCGACACTGAAACACATCCCCACACACTGAAACCCATCCCCACACACTGAAACCCCTTCAGCACACACTGAAACCCCTTCCGCACACACTGATACACCTTCCCCACACACTGAAACCCCTTAACCACTCACTTCATCCCCTTCCCCACACACTGAAAACCCTTCCGCACACACTGAAACACCTTCCCCACACATTGAACCACCTTCCCCACACACTGAAACCCCTTCCCCACAAACTGAAAAATCTTCCCCACACATGGAAACCCCTTCCCCAAACACTGAAACACATCCCCACACACTGAAACCCCTTCTCGACACACTGAAACCCATTCCCCCCACACTGAAACCCCTTCTCCCCACACTGAAACCCTTCCCAACACTCGGAAACACCATCCCCACACACTGAATCCCCTTCCCCACACACTGAAACCCTTCCCAACACTCGGAAACACCTTCCCCACACACTGAAATACCATCCCCACACACTGAAAACCCTTCCCCACGCACTGAAATCTCTTCCCACACACTGAAACACATCCCCACACACTGAAACCCATCCCCACACACTGCAATCCCTTCCACACACACTGAAACGCATTCCCCACACACTGAAACACATCCCCACACACTGAAACACCTTCCCCACACACTGAAACCCATTCCGCACACACTGAAACCCATCCCCACACACTGAAACCCATCCCCACACACTGAAACACATCCCCACACACTGAAATACTTTCCCCACACACTGAAACCCTTCCCCACACACTGAAAAACATCCCCACACACTGAAACACATCCCCCCACACTGAAACACCTTCCCCACACACCGTAACCCCTACCCCACACACTAAAAAACACCTTCCCCACTCACTGAAACACCTTCCCCACACACTGAAATACCATCCCCACACACTGAAACACGTTTCCCACACACTGAAACACATTCCCCACACACTGGAACCCTGCCCCACACACTGAAACACCTTCCCCAAACACTGAAACCCCTTCGCCACACACTGAAACAGCTTCCCCACACACTGAAACTCCTTCCCAACACACTGAAACCCCTTCCGCACACAGTGAAACACCTTCCCCACACACTGAAACCCTTCCCCACACACTGAAACCTCTTCCCCACACACTGAAACCCTTCCCCACACACTGAAACCCCTTCCCACACACTGAAACAACTTCCCCACACACTGAAACACCTTCCCCACACACTGAAACCCCTTCCCCACACACTGAAACACCTTCCCCATACACTGAAACACCTACTGCACAAACTGAAACCCCTTCCGCACACACTGAAACACCTTCCACACACACTGAAACCCCTTCCACACACACTGAAACACCTACCCCACACACAGAACCCCTTCCCCACACACTGAAACTCCTTCCCCACACACTGAAATACCTTCCCCACACACTGAAACCCCTTCCGCCGACACTGAAACCCATCCCCACACACTGAAACCCATCCCCACACACTGAAACACCTTCGCCACACACTGACACCCTTCCCCACACACTGAAACACATCCCCACACACTGATGCACATCCCCATGCACTGAAACACCTTCCCCACACACTGAAACCCCTTCCCCACACACTGAAGCACCTTCCCCACACACTGAAACACCTTCCCCGCACAACGAAACCCATCCCCACAAACTGAAACCCATCCCCACACACTAAAAGCCCTTCCTTACACACTGAAACACCGTCCCCACACACTGACACCCCTTCTGCACACACTGAAACCCATCCCCACGCACTGAAACAAATCCCCACACACTGAAACACAGCCCGACACACTGAAGCTCCTTCCCCACACACTGAAACCCCTTCCCCACACACTAAAACACCTTCCCCACACACTGAAACACCTTCCCCACTCACTGAGTCCCCTGCTGCACACACTGAAACCCATCCCCACACACTGAAACAAATCCCCACACACTGAAACACATCCCCACACACTGAAACACCTTTCCCACACACTGAAACAATTCCCCACACACTGAAACAAATTCCCCACACACTGGAAACCCTTCCCCACATACTGACACACCTTCCCCACAAACTGAAACAACCTCCCCACACACTGAAACCACATCCCCACACACTGCAACACATCCCCACACACTGAAACACCTTCCCCACACACTGAAACCCGTTCCCCACACACTAAAACAAATTCCCCACTCACTGAAACCCTCCCAAGCACACTGAAACACATTCCCCACACACTGGAACCCCTTCCCCACATACTGAAACCCATTCCCCACACACTGAACTGCCTTCTGCACACACTGAAACCCCTTCCGCATACACTGAAACACCTTCGCCACACAGTGAAACCCTTCCCCACAAACTGAAATACCTTCCCCACACACTGAAACACATCTCCACACACTGTAGCCCCTTCCCCACACACTGTAATACATCCCCACACACTGAAACCCCTTCCCCACACACTGAAACACATTCCCCACACACTGAAACCCCTTCCACACACAGTGAAACCCCTCCCCACACACTGAAACCGCTTCCCCACACACTGAAACACATCCCCGCACACTGAAACCCCATACCCACACACTGAAACCCCTTCCGCACACACTGAAACACCTTCCCCACAAACTGAAACCCCTTCCCCATACACTGAAACCCCTACCGCACAAACTGAAACCCCTTCCGCACACACTGAAACACCTTCCCCACACACTGAAACCCCTTCCACACACACTGAAACACCTACCCCACACACTGAACCCCTTCCCCACACACTGAAACTCCTTCCCCACACACTGAAATACCTTCCTCACACACTGAAACCCCTTCCGCCGACACTGAAACACATCCCCACACACTGAAACCCATCCCCACACACTGAAACACCTTCGCCACACACTGACACCCTTCCCCACACACTGAAACACATCCCCACACACTGAAGCACATCCCCATGCACTGAAACACCTTCCCCACACACTGAAACCCCTTCCCCACACACTGAAGCACCTTCCCCACACACTGAAACACCTTCCCCGCACAACGAAACCCATCCCCACAAACTGAAACCCATCCCCACACACTGAAAGCCCTTCCTTACACACTGAAACACCGTCCCCACACACTGACAGCCCTTCTGCACACACTGAAACCCATCCCCACGCACTGAAACAAATCCCCACACACTGAAACACAGCCCGACACACTGAAGCTCCTTCCCCACACACTGAAACCCCTTCCCCACACACTAAAACACCTTCCCCACACACTGAAACACCTTCCCCACTCACTGAGTGCCCTGCTGCACACACTGAAACCCATCCCCACACACTGAAACAAATCCCCACACACTGAAACACATCCCCACACACTGAAGCACCTTCCCCACACACTGAAACCCCTTCCCCACACACTAAAACACCTGCCCCACACACTGAAATCCCTTCCCCACACACTGAAACCCCTTCCGCACACACTGAAACCCTTCCCCACACACTGAAACCCCTTCCCCACACACTGAAACACATCCGCACACACAGAAACACCTTCCCCACACACTGAAACCCCTTCCGCACACACTCCAACACCTTCCCCAAACTCTGAAACCCCTTCCCCACGCACTGAAACCCCTTCAGCACACACTGAAACCCCTTCCGCACACACTGATACAACTTCCCCACACACTGAACCACCTTCCCCACACACTGAAACCCCTTCCCAGAAACTGAAACCACTTCCCCACACATGGAAGCCCCTTCCCCAAACACTGAAACACATCCCCACACACTGAAACCCCTTCTCGACACACTGAAACCCCTTCCCCCCACACTGAAACCCCTTCTCCCCACACTGAAACCCTTCCCAACACTCGGAAACACCATCCCCACACACTGAATCCCCTTTCCCACACACTGAAACCCTTCCCAACACTCGGAAACACCTTCCCCACACACTGAAATACCATCCCCACACACTGAAAACCCTTCCCCACGCACTGAAATCCCTTCCCACACACTGAAACACATCCCCACACACTGAAACCCATCCCCACACACTGCAACCCCTTCCACACACACTGAAACGCATTCCCCACACACTGAAACACATCCCCACACACTGAAACACCTTCCCCACACACTGAAACCCATTCCGCACACACTGAAACCCATCCCCACACACTGAAACCCATCCCCACACACTGAAATACTTTCCCCACACACTGAAACCCTTCCCCACACACTGAAAAACATCCCCACACACTGAAACACATCCCCCCACACTGAAACACCTTCCCCACACACCGTAACCCCTTCCCCACACACTAAAAAACACCTTCCCCACTCACTGAAACACCTTCCCCACACACTGAAATACCATCCCCACACACTGAAACACGTTTCCCACACACTGAAACACATTCCCCACACACTGCAACCCTGCCCCACACACTGAAACACCTTCCCCAAACACTGAAACCCCTTCGCCACACACTGAAACAGCTTCCCCACACACTGAAACTCCTTCGCAACACACTGAAACCCCTTCCGCACACAGTGAAACACCTTCCCCACACACTGAAACCCTTCCCCACACACTGAAACCTCTTCCCCACAAACTGAAACCCTTCCCCACACACTGAAACCCCTTCCCACACACTGAAACAACTTCCCCACACACTGAAGCACCTTCCCCACACACTGAAACCCCTTCCCCACACACTGAAACCCCTTCCCCACACACCGAAACACCTTCTCCACACACTGAAACCCCTTCTGCACACACTGAAACACCGTCCCCACACACTGAAACCCTTCCCCACACACTGAATCCCCTTTCCCACACACTGAAACCCTTCCCAACACTCGGAAACACCTTCCCCACACACTGAAATACCATCCCCACACACTGAAAACCCTTCCCCACGCACTGAAATCCCTTCCCACACACTGAAACACATCCCCACACACTGAAACCCATCCCCACACACTGCAACCCCTTCCACACACACTGAAACGCATTCCCCACACACTGAAACACATCCCCACACACTGAAACACCTTCCCCACACACTGAAACCCATTCCGCACACACTGAAACCCATCCCCACACACTGAAACCCATCCCCACACACTGAAATACTTTCCCCACACACTGAAACCCATCCCCACACACTGAAACCCATCCCCACACACTGAAACCCATCCCCACACACTGAAACACCTTCCCCACACACTGAAAACCATTCCGCACACACTGAAACCCATCCCCACACACTGAAACCCATCCCCACACACTGAAACCCTTCCCCACACACTGAAACACATCTCCACACACTGTAGCCCCTTCCCCACACACTGTAATACATCCCCACACACTGAAACCCCTTCCCCACACACTGAAACACATTCCCCACACACTGAAACCCCTTCCACACACAGTGAAACCCCTCCCCACACACTGAAACCGCTTCCCCACACACTGAAACACATCCCCGCACACTGAAACCCCATACCCACACACTGAAACCCCTTCCGCACACACTGAAACACCTTCCCCACAAACTGAAACCCCTTCCCCATACACTGAAACCCCTACCGCACAAACTGAAACCCCTTCCGCACACACTGAAACACCTTCCCCACACACTGAAACACCTACCCCACACACTGAACCCCTTCCCCACACACTGAAACTCCTTCCCCACACACTGAAATACCTTCCCCACACACTGAAACCCCTTCCGCCGACACTGAAACACATCCCCACACACTGAAACCCATCCCCACACACTGAAACACCTTCGCCACACACTGACACCCTTCCCCACACACTGAAACACATCCCCACACACTGAAGCACATCCCCATGCACTGAAACACCTTCCCCACACACTGAAACCCCTTCCCCACACACTGAAGCACCTTCCCCACACACTGAAACACCTTCCCCGCACAACGAAACCCATCCCCACAAACTGAAACCCATCCCCACACACTGAAAGCCCTTCCTTACACACTGAAACACCGTCCCCACACACTGACAGCCCTTCTGCACACACTGAAACCCATCCCCACGCACTGAAACAAATCCCCACACACTGAAACACAGCCCGACACACTGAAGCTCCTTCCCCACACACTGAAACCCCTTCCCCACACACTAAAACACCTTCCCCACACACTGAAACACCTTCCCCACTCACTGAGTGCCCTGCTGCACACACTGAAACCCATCCCCACACACTGAAACAAATCCCCACACACTGAAACACATCCCCACACACTGAAGCACCTTCCCCACACACTGAAACCCCTTCCCCACACACTAAAACACCTGCCCCACACACTGAAACCCCTTCCCCACACACTGAAACCCCTTCCGCACACACTGAAACCCTTCCCCACACACTGAAACCCCTTCCCCACACACTGAAACACATCCGCACACACAGAAACACCTTCCCCACACACTGAAACCCCTTCCGCACACACTCCAACACCTTCCCCAAACTCTGAAACCCCTTCCCCACGCACTGAAACCCCTTCAGCACACACTGAAACCCCTTCCGCACACACTGATACAACTTCCCCACACACTGAACCACCTTCCCCACACACTGAAACCCCTTCCCAGAAACTGAAACCACTTCCCCACACATGGAAGCCCCTTCCCCAAACACTGAAACACATCCCCACACACTGAAACCCCTTCTCGACACACTGAAACCCCTTCCCCCCACACTGAAACCCCTTCTCCCCACACTGAAACCCTTCCCAACACTCGGAAACACCATCCCCACACACTGAATCCCCTTTCCCACACACTGAAACCCTTCCCAACACTCGGAAACACCTTCCCCACACACTGAAATACCATCCCCACACACTGAAAACCCTTCCCCACGCACTGAAATCCCTTCCCACACACTGAAACACATCCCCACACACTGAAACCCATCCCCACACACTGCAACCCCTTCCACACACACTGAAACGCATTCCCCACACACTGAAACACATCCCCACACACTGAAACACCTTCCCCACTACTGAAACTCATTCCGCACACACTGAAACCCATCCCCACACACTGAAACCCATCCCCACACACTGAAATACTTTCCCCACACACTGAAACCCTTCCCCACACACTGAAAAACATCCCCACACACTGAAACACATCCCCCCACACTGAAACACCTTCACCACACACCGTAACCCCTTCCCCACACACTAAAAAACACCTTCCCCACTCACTGAAACACCTTCCCCACACACTGAAATACCATCCCCACACACTGAAACACGTTTCCCACACACTGAAACACATTCCCCACACACTGCAACCCTGCCCCACACACTGAAACACCTTCCCCAAACACTGAAACCCCTTCGCCACACACTGAAACAGCTTCCCCACACACTGAAACTCCTTCCCAACACACTGAAACCCCTTCCGCACACAGTGAAACACCTTCCCCACACACTGAAACCCTTCCCCACACACTGAAACCTCTTCCCCACAAACTGAAACCCTTCCCCACACACTGAAACCCCTTCCCACACACTGAAACAACTTCCCCACACACTGAAGCACCTTCCCCACACACTGAAACCCCTTCCCCACACACTGAAACCCCTTCCCCACACACCGAAACACCTTCTCCACACACTGAAACCCCTTCAGCACACACTGAAACACCGTCCCCACACACTGAAACCCTTCCCCACACACTGAATCCCCTTTCCCACACACTGAAACCCTTCCCAACACTCGGAAACACCTTCCCCACACACTGAAATACCATCCCCACACACTGAAAACCCTTCCCCACGCACTGAAATCCCTTCCCACACACCGAAACACCTTCTCCACACACTGAAACCCCTTCAGCACACACTGAAACACCGTCCCCACACACTGAAACCCTTCCCCACACACTGAATCCCCTTTCCCACACACTGAAACCCTTCCCAACACTCGGAAACACCTTCCCCACACACTGAAATACCATCCCCACACACTGAAAACCCTTCCCCACGCACTGAAATCACTTCCCACACACTGAAACACATCCCCACACACTGAAACCCATCCCCACACACTGCAACCCCTTCCACACACACTGAAACGCATTCCCCACACACTGAAACACATCCCCACACACTGAAACACCTTCCCCACACACTGAAACCCATTCCGCACACACTGAAACCCATCCCCACACACTGAAACCCATCCCCACACACTGAAATACTTTCCCCACACACTGAAACCCATCCCCACACACTGAAACCCATCCCCACACACTGAAACCCATCCCCACACACTGAAACACCTTCCCCACACACTGAAAACCATTCCGCACACACTGAAACCCATCCCCACACACTGAAACCCATCCCCACACACTGAAACCCATCCCCACACACTGAATCCCTTCCCACACACTGAAACACATCCCCACACACTGAAACAACTTCCCCACACACTGCAATCCCTTCCACACACACTGAAACGCATTCCCCACACACTGAAACACATCCCCACTCACTGAAACACCTTCCCCACACACTGAAACCCATTCCGCACACACTGAAACCCATCCCCACACACTGAAACCCATCCCCACACACTGAAATACTTTCCCCACACACTGAAACCCTTCCCCACACACTGTAAAACATTCCCACACACTGAAACACATCCCCCCACACTGAAACACCTTCCCCACACACCGTAACCCCTTCCCCACGCACTAAAAAACACCTTCCCCACTCACTGAAACACCTTCCCCACACACTGAAATACCATCCCCACACACTGAAACACGTTTCCCACACACTGAAACACATTCCCCACACACTGGAACCCTGCCCCACACACTGAAACACCTTCCCCAAACACTGAAACCCCTTCGCCACACACTGAAACAGCTTCCCCACACACTGAAACTCCTTCCCAACACACTGAAACCCCTTCCGCACACAGTGAAACACCTTCCCCACACACTGAAACCCTTCCCCACACACTGAAACCTCTTCCCCACACACTGAAACCCTTCCCCACACACTGAAACCCCTTCCCACACACTGAAACAACTTCCCCACACACTGAAACACCTTCCCCACACACTGAAACCCCTTCCCCACACACTGAAACACCTTCCCCACACACCGAAACACCTTCTCCACACACTGAAACCCCTTCTGCACACACTGAAACACCGTCCCCACACACTGAAACCCTTCCCCACACACTGAAACACCTTTCCCACACACTGAAACAATTCCCCACACACTGAAACAAATTCCCCACACACTGGAAACCCTTCCCCACATACTGACACACCTTCCCCACAAACTGAAACACCCTCCCCACACACTGAAACCACATCCCCACACACTGCAAGACATCCGAACACACTGAAACACCTTCCCCACACACTGAAACCCGTTCCCCACACACTGAAACCCTTCCCCAAACACTGATACCCATTCACCACACACTAAAACAAATTCCCCACTCACTGAAACCCTCCCAAGCACACTGAAACACATTCCCCACACACTGGAAACCCCTTCCCCACATACTGAAACCCATTCCCCACAAACTGAAATGCCTTCTGCACACACTGAAACCCCTTCCGCATACACTGAAACACCTTCGCCACACAGTGAAACCCTTCCCCACAAACTGAAATACCTTCCCCACACACTGAAACACATCCCCACACACTGTAACCCCTTCCCCACACACTGTAATACATCCCCACACACTGAAACCCCTTCCCCACACACTGAAACACCTTCCCCACACACTGAAACACATTCCCCACACACTGAAACCCCTTCCACACACAGTGAAACCCCTCCCCACACACTAAAACCCCTTCCCCACACACTGAAACACATCCCCGCACACTGAAACCCCATACCCACACACTGAAACCCCTTCCGCACACACTGAAACACCTTCCCCACAAACTGAAACCCCTTCCCCATACACTGAAACCCTTACGGCACAAACTGAAACCACTTCCGCACACACTGAAACACCTTCCCCACACACTGAACCCCTTCCCCACACACTGAAACTCCTTCCCCACACACTGAAATACCTTCCCCACACACTGAAACCCCTTCCGCCGACACTGAAACACATCCCCACACACTGAAACCCATCCCCACACACTGAAACCCCTTCAGCACACACTGAAACCCCTTCCGCACACACTGATACACCTTCCCCACACACTGAAACCCCTTAACCACTCACTGCATCCCCTTCCCCACACACTGAAAACCCTTCCACACACACTGAAACACCTTCCCCACACATTGAACCACCTTCCCCACACACTGAAACCCCTTCCCCACAAACTGAAAAATCTTCCCCACACATGGAAACCCCTTCCCCAATCACTGAAACACATCCCCACACACTGAAACCCCTTCTCGACACACTGAAACCCATTCCCCCCACACTGAAACCCCTTCTCCCCACACTGAAACCCTTCCCAACACTCGGAAACACCATCCCCACACACTGAATCCCCTTCCCCACACACTGAAACCCTTCCCAACACTCGGAAACACCTTCCCCACACACTGAAATACCATCCCCACACACTGAAAACCCTTCCCCACGCACTGAAATCCCTTCCCACACACTGAAACACATCCCCACACACTGAAACAACTTCCCCACACACTGCAATCCCTTCCACACACACTGAAACGCATTCCCCACACACTGAAACACATCCCCACACACTGAAACACCTTCCCCACACACTGAAACCCATTCCGCACACACTGAAACCCATCCCCACACACTGAAACCCATCCCCACACACTGAAACCCATCCCCACACACTGAAATACTTTCCCCACACACTGAAACCCTTCCCCACACACTGTAAAACATCCCCACACACTGAAACACATCCCCCCACACTGAAACACCTTCCCCACACACCGTAACCCCTTCCCCACACACTAAAAAACACCTTCCCCACTCACTGAAACACCTTCCCCACACACTGAAATACCATCCCCACACACTGAAACACGTTTCCCACACACTGAAACACATATCCCACACACTGGAACCCTGCCCCACACACTGAAACACCTTCCCCAAACACTGAAACCCCTTCGCCACACACTGAAACAGCTTCCCCACACACTGAAACTCCTTCCCAACACACTGAAACCCCTTCCGCACACAGTGAAACACCTTCCCCACACACTGAAACCCTTCCCCACACACTGAAACCTCTTCCCCACACACTGAAACCCTTCGCCACACACTGAAACCCCTTCCCACACACTGAAACAACTTCCCCACACACTGAAACACCTTCCCCACACACTGAAACCCCTTCCCCACACACTGAAACACCTTCCCCACACACCGAAACACCTTCTCCACACACTGAAACCCCTTCTGCACACACTGTAACACCGTCCCCACACACTGAAACCCTTCCCCACACACTGAAACACCTTTCCCACACACTGAAACAATTCCCCACAAACTGAAACAAATTCCCCACACACTGGAAACCCTTCCCCACATACTGACACACCTTCCCCACAAACTGAAACACCCTCCCCACACACTGAAACCACATCCCCACACACTGCAAGACATCCGAACACACTGAAACACCTTCCCCACACACTGAAACCCGTTCCCCACACACTGAAACCCTTCCCCAAACACTGATACCCATTCACCACACACTAAAACAAATTCCCCACTCACTGAAACCCTCCCAAGCACACTGAAACACATTCCCCACACACTGGAACCCCTTCCCCACATACTGAAACACATTCCCCACAAACTGAAATACCTTCCCCACACACTGAAACACATCCCCACACACTGTAACCTCTTCCCCACACACTGTAATACATCCCCACACACTGAAACCCCTTCCCCACACACTGAAACACCTTCGCCACACAGTGAAACCCTTCCCCACAAACTGAAATACCTTCCCCACACACTGAAACACATCCCCACACACTGTAACCCCTTCCCCACACACTGTAATACATCCCCACACACTGACGCCCCTTCCCCACACACTGAAACACCTTCCCCACACACTGAAACACATTCCCCACACACTGAAACCCCTTCCACACACAGTGAAACCCCTCCCCACACACTGAAACCCCTTCCCCACACACTGAAACACATCCCCGCACACTGAAACCCCATACCCACACACTGAAACCCCTTCCGCACACACTGAAACACCTTCCCCACAAACTGAAACCCCTTCCCCATACACTGAAACCCCTACCGCACAAACTGAAACCCCTTCCGCACACACTGAAACACCTTCCCCACACACTGAAACCCCTTCCACACACACTGAAACACCTACCCCACACACTGAAACCCCTTCCCCAAACACTGAAACCCTTCCCCACACACTGAAACCCATTCCCCACACACTGAAACCCCTTCCCACACACTGAAACCCATCCCCACACACTGAAACCCATCCCCACACACTGAAATCCCTTCCCCACACACTGAAACTCCTTCCCCACACACTGAAATACCTTCCCCACACACTGAAACCCCTTCCGCCCACACTGAAACCCATCCCCACACACTGAAACCCATCCCCACACACTGAAACACCTTCGTCACACACTGACACCCTTCCCCATACACTGAAACACATCCCCACACACTGAAGCACATCCCCATGCACTGAAACACCTTCCCCACACACTGAAACCCCTTCCCCACACACTGAAGCACCTTCCCCACACACTGAAATACCTTCCACGCACAACGAAAACCATCCCCACAAACTGAAACCCATCCCCACACACTGAAAGCCCTTCCTTACACACTGAAACACCGTCCCCACACACTGCAACCCTGCCCCACACACTGAAACACCTTCCCCAAACACTGAAACCCCTTCGCCACACACTGAAACAGCTTCCCCACACACTGAAACTCCTTCCCAACACACTGAAACCCCTTCCGCACACAGTGAAACACCTTCCCCACACACTGAAACCCTTCCCCACACACTGAAACCTCTTCCCCACAAACTGAAACCCTTCCCCACACACTGAAACCCCTTCCCACACACTGAAACAACTTCCCCACACACTGAAGCACCTTCCCCACACACTGAAACCCCTTCCCCACACACTGAAACCCCTTCCCCACACACCGAAACACCTTCTCCACACACTGAAACCCCTTCAGCACACACTGAAACACCGTCCCCACACACTGAAACCCTTCCCCACACACTGAATCCCCTTTCCCACACACTGAAACCCTTCCCAACACTCGGAAACACCTTCCCCACACACTGAAATACCATCCCCACACACTGAAAACCCTTCCCCACGCACTGAAATCCCTTCCCACACACTGAAACACATCCCCACACACTGAAACCCATCCCCACACACTGCAACCCCTTCCACACACACTGAAACGCATTCCCCACACACTGAAACACATCCCCACACACTGAAACACCTTCCCCACACACTGAAACCCATTCCGCACACACTGAAACCCATCCCCACACACTGAAACCCATCCCCACACACTGAAATACTTTCCCCACACACTGAAACCCATCCCCACACACTGAAACCCATCCCCACACACTGAAACACCTTCCCCACACACTGAAAACCATTCCGCACACACTGAAACCCATCCCCACACACTGAAACCCATCCCCACACACTGAAACCCATCCCCACACACTGAATCCCTTCCCACACACTGAAACACATCCCCACACACTGAAACAACTTCCCCACACACTGCAATCCCTTCCACACACACTGAAACGCATTCCCCACACACTGAAACACATCCCCACACACTGAAACACCTTCCCCACACACTGAAACCCATTCCGCACACACTGAAACCCATCCCCACACACTGAAACCCATCCCCACACACTGAAATACTTTCCCCACACACTGAAACCCTTCCCCACACACTGTAAAACATTCCCACACACTGAAACACATCCCCCCACACTGAAACACCTTCCCCACACACCGTAACCCCTTCCCCACACACTAAAAAACACCTTCCCCACTCACTGAAAAACCTTCCCCACACACTGAAATACCATCCCCACACACTGAAACACGTTTCCCACACACTGAAACACATTCCCCACACACTGGAACCCTGCCCCACACACTGAAACACCTTCCCCAAACACTGAAACCCCTTCGCCACACACTGAAACAGCTTCCCCACACACTGAAACTCCTTCCCAACACACTGAAACCCCTTCCGCACACAGTGAAACACCTTCCCCACACACTGAAACCCTTCCCCACACACTGAAACCTCTTCCCCACACACTGAAACCCTTCCCCACACACTGAAACCCCTTCCCACACACTGAAACAACTTCCCCACACACTGAAACACCTTCCCCACACACTGAAACCCCTTCCCCACACACTGAAACACCTTGCCCACACACCGAAACACCTTCTCCACACACTGAAACCCCTTCTGCACACAATGAAACACCGTCCCCACACACTGAAACCCTTCCCCACACACTGAAACACCTTTCCCACACACTGAAACAATTCCCCACACACTGAAACAAATTCCCCACACACTGGAAACCCTTCCCCACATACTGACACACCTTCCCCACAAACTGAAACACCCTCCCCACACACTGAAACCACATCCCCACACACTGCAAGACATCCGAACACACTGAAACACCTTCCCCACACACTGAAACCCGTTCCCCACACACTGAAACCCTTCCCCAAACACTGATACCCATTCACCACACACTAAAACAAATTCCCCACTCACTGAAACCCTCCCAAGCACACTGAAACACATTCCCCACACACTGGAAACCCCTTCCCCACATACTGAAACCCATTCCCCACAAACTGAAATGCCTTCTGCACACACTGAAACCCCTTCCGCATACACTGAAACACCTTCGCCACACAGTGAAACCCTTCCCCACAAACTGAAATACCTTCCCCACACACTGAAACACATCCCCACACACTGTAACCCCTTCCCCACACACTGTAATACATCCCCACACACTGAAACCCCTTCCCCACACACTGAAACACCTTCCCCACACACTGAAACACATTCCCCACACACTGAAACCCCTTCCACACACAGTGAAACCCCTCCCCACACACTAAAACCCCTTCCCCACACACTGAAACACATCCCCGCACACTGAAACCCCATACCCACACACTGAAACCCCTTCCGCACACACTGAAACACCTTCCCCACAAACTGAAACCCCTTCCCCATACACTGAAACCCTTACGGCACAAACTGAAACCACTTCCGCACACACTGAAACACCTTCCCCACACACTGAACCCCTTCCCCACACACTGAAACTCCTTCCCCACACACTGAAATACCTTCCCCACACACTGAAACCCCTTCCGCCGACACTGAAACACATCCCCACACACTGAAACCCATCCCCACACACTGAAACCCCTTCAGCACACACTGAAACCCCTTCCGCACACACTGATACACCTTCCCCACACACTGAAACCCCTTAACCACTCACTGCATCCCCTTCCCCACACACTGAAAACCCTTCCACACACACTGAAACACCTTCCCCACACATTGAACCACCTTCCCCACACACTGAAACCCCTTCCCCACAAACTGAAAAATCTTCCCCACACATGGAAACCCCTTCCCCAAACACTGAAACACATCCCCACACACTGAAACCCCTTCTCGACACACTGAAACCCATTCCCCCCACACTGAAACCCCTTCTCCCCACACTGAAACCCTTCCCAACACTCGGAAACACCATCCCCACACACTGAATCCCCTTCCCCACACACTGAAACCCTTCCCAACACTCGGAAACACCTTCCCCACACACTGAAATACCATCCCCACACACTGAAAACCCTTCCCCACGCACTGAAATCCCTTCCCACACACTGAAACACATCCCCACACACTGAAACAACTTCCCCACACACTGCAATCCCTTCCACACACACTGAAACGCATTCCCCACACACTGAAACACATCCCCACACACTGAAACACCTTCCCCACACACTGAAACACCTTCCGCACACACTGAAACCCATCCCCACACACTGAAACCCATCCCCACACACTGAAACCCATCCCCACACACTGAAATACTTTCCCCACACACTGAAACCCTTCCCCACACACTGTAAAACATCCCCACACACTGAAACACATCCCCCCACACTGAAACACCTTCCCCACACACCGTAACCCCTTCCCCACACACTAAAAAACACCTTCCCCACTCACTGAAACACCTTCCCCACACACTGAAATACCATCCCCACACACTGAAACACGTTTCCCACACACTGAAACACATTCCCCACACACTGGAACCCTGCCCCACACACTGAAACACCTTCCCCAAACACTGAAACCCCTTCGCCACACACTGAAACAGCTTCCCCACACACTGAAACTCCTTCCCAACACACTGAAACCCCTTCCGCACACAGTGAAACACCTTCCCCACACACTGAAACCCTTCCCCACACACTGAAACCTCTTCCCCACACACTGAAACCCTTCGCCACACACTGAAACCCCTTCCCACACACTGAAACAACTTCCCCACACACTGAAACACCTTCCCCACACACTGAAACCCCTTCCCCACACACTGAAACACCTTCCCCACACACCGAAACACCTTCTCCACACACTGAAACCCCTTCTGCACACACTGTAACACCGTCCCCACACACTGAAACCCTTCCCCACACACTGAAACACCTTTCCCACACACTGAAACAATTCCCCACAAACTGAAACAAATTCCCCACACACTGGAAACCCTTCCCCACATACTGACACACCTTCCCCACAAACTGAAACACCCTCCCCACACACTGAAACCACATCCCCACACACTGCAAGACATCCGAACACACTGAAACACCTTCCCCACACACTGAAACCCGTTCCCCACACACTGAAACCCTTCCCCAAACACTGATACCCATTCACCACACACTAAAACAAATTCCCCACTCACTGAAACCCTCCCAAGCACACTGAAACACATTCCCCACACACTGGAACCCCTTCCCCACATACTGAAACACATTCCCCACAAACTGAAATACCTTCCCCACACACTGAAACACATCCCCACACACTGTAACCTCTTCCCCACACACTGTAATACATCCCCACACACTGAAACCCCTTCCCCACACACTGAAACACCTTCGCCACACAGTGAAACCCTTCCCCACAAACTGAAATACCTTCCCCACACACTGAAACACATCCCCACACACTGTAACCCCTTCCCCACACACTGTAATACATCCCCACACACTGACGCCCCTTCCCCACACACTGAAACACCTTCCCCACACACTGAAACACATTCCCCACACACTGAAACCCCTTCCACACACAGTGAGACCCCTCCCCACACACTGAAACCCCTTCCCCACACACTGAAACACATCCCCGCACACTGAAACCCCATACCCACACACTGAAACCCCTTCCGCACACACTGAAACACCTTCCCCACAAACTGAAACCCCTTCCCCATACACTGAAACCCCTACCGCACAAACTGAAACCCCTTCCGCACACACTGAAACACCTTCCCCACACACTGAAACCCCTTCCACACACACTGAAACACCTACCCCACACACTGAAACCCCTTCCCCAAACACTGAAACCCTTCCCCACACACTGAAACCCATTCCCCACACACTGAAACCCCTTCCCACACACTGAAACCCATCCCCACACACTGAAACCCATCCCCACACACTGAAATCCCTTCCCCACACACTGAAACTCCTTCCCCACACACTGAAATACCTTCCCCACACACTGAAACCCCTTCCGCCCACACTGAAACCCATCCCCACACACTGAAACCCATCCCCACACACTGAAACACCTTCGTCACACACTGACACCCTTCCCCATACACTGAAACACATCCCCACACACTGAAGCACATCCCCATGCACTGAAACACCTTCCCCACACACTGAAACCCCTTCCCCACACACTGAAGCACCTTCCCCACACACTGAAATACCTTCCACGCACAACGAAACCCATCCCCACAAACTGAAACCCATCCCCACACACTGAAAGCCCTTCCTTACACACTGAAACACCGTCCCCACACACTGACACCCCTTCTGCACACACTGAAACCCATCCCCACGCACTGAAACAAATCCCCACACACTGAAACACAGCCCGACACACTGAAGCTCCTTCCCCACACACTGAAACCCCTTCCCCACACACTAAAACACCTTCCCCACACACTGAAACACCTTCCCCACTCACTGAGTCCCCTGCTGCACACACTGAAACCCATCCCCACACACTGAAACAAATCCCCACACACTGAAACACATCCCCACACACTGAAGCACCTTCCCCACACACTGAAACCCTTTCCCCACACACTAAAACACCTTCCCCACACACTGAAACACCTCCCCCACACACTGAAATCCCAACCCCACACATTGAAACACCTTTCCCACACACTGAAACCCCTTCCCCACAAACTGAAACAGCTTCCCCACACACCCTAATCCCTTCCCCACACACTGAAACACATATCCCACAAACTGCAACACCTTCCCCACACACTGAAACACATTCACCACACACTGAAAACCCTTCTGCACACACTGAAACACCTTAACCACACACTGAAACGCTTCCCCACACACTGAAGCCCCTGACCCACACACTGAAACACCTTCCCCACACACTGAAACCCCTTCCCCACACACTGAAACCCTTCCCCAAACACAGATACCCATTCACCACACACTAAAACAAATTCCCCACTCACTGAAACCCTCCCAAGCACACTGAAACACATTCCCCACACACTGGAACCCCTTCCCCACAGACTGAAACCCATTCCCCACACACTGAAATGCTTTCTGCACACACTGAAACCCCTTCCGCATACACTGAAACACCTTCGCCACACAGTCAAACCCTTCCCCACAAACTGAAATAACTTCCCCACACACTGTAATACATCCCCACACACTGAAACCCCTTCCCCACACACTGAAACACCTTCCCCACACACTGAAACGCATTCCCCACACACTGAAACCCCTTCCACACACAGTGAAACCCCTCCCCACACACTGAAACCCCTTCCCCACACACTGAAACACATCCCCGCACACTGAAACCCCATACCCACACACTGAAACCCCTTCCGCACACAGTGAAACACCTTCCCCACAAACTGAAACCCCTTCCCCATACACTGAAACCCCTACCGCACAAACTGAAACCCCTTCCGCACACACTGAAACACCTTCCCCACACACTGAAACCCCTTCCACACACACTGAAACACCTACCCCACACACTGAAACCCATTCCCCACACACTGAAACCCCTTCCCACACACTGAAACCCATCCCCACACACTGAAACCCATCCCCACACACAGAAACCCCTTCCCCACACACTGAAACTCCTTCCCCACACACTGAAATACCTTCCCCACACACTGAAACCCCTTCCGCCCACACTGAAACCCATCCCCACACACTGAAACCCATCCCCACACACTGAAACACCTTCGCCACACACTGACACCCTTCCCCACACACTGAAACACATCGCCACACACTGAAGCACATCCCCATGCACTGAAACACCTTCCCCACACACTGAAACCCCTTCCCCACACACTGAAGCACCTTCCCCACACACTGAAACACCTTCCCCGCACAACGAAACCCATCCCCACAAACTGAAACCCATCCCCACACACTGAAAGCCCTTCCTTACACACTGAAACACCGTCCCCACACACTGGCACCCCTTCTGCACACACTGAAACCCATCCCCACGCACTGAAACAAATCCCCACACACTGAAACACAGCCGGACACACTGAAGCTCCTTCCCCACACACTGAAACCCCTTCCTCACACACTAAAACACCTTCCCCACACACTGAAACACCTTCCCCACTCACTGAGTCCCCTGCTGCACTCACTGAAACCCATCCCCACACACTGAAAGAAATCCCCACACACTGAAACACATCCCCACACACTGAAGCACCTTCCCCACACACTGAATCCCCTTCCCCACACACTAAAACACCTTCCCCACACACTGAAACACCTCCCCCACAGACTGAAATCCCAACCCCACACATTGAAACACCTTTCCCACACACTGAAACCCCTTCCACACAAACTGAATCAGCTTCCCCACACACCCTAATCCCTTCCCCACACACTGAAACACATATCCCACAAACTGAAACACCTTCCCCACACACTGAAACACATTCACCACACACTGAAAACCCTTCTGCACACACTGAAACACCTTAACCACACACTGAAAAGCTTCCCCACACACTGAAGCCCCTGACCCACACACTGAAACACCTTCCCCAAACACTGAAACCCCTTCCCCACACACTGAAACCCCTTCCCCACAAACTAAAACACATCCCCACACACTGAAACACCTGCCCCAAACTGAAACCCCTTCCCCACACACTGAAACCCCTTCCGCACACCCTGAAACCCTTCCCCACACACTGAAACCCCTTTCCCACACACTAAAACACATCCCCACACACAGAAACACCTTCCACACACACTGAAACCCCTTCCCCACACACTCCAACACCTTCCCCAAACTCTGAAACCCCTTCCCCACGCACTGAAACCCCTTAACAACACACTGCATCCCCTTCCCCACACACTGAAAACCCTTCCGCACACACTGAAACACCTTCCCCACACACTGAAACACCTTCCCCACACACTGAAACCCCTTCCCCACAAACTGAAACCACTTCCCCACACATGGAAACCCCTTCCCCAAACACTGAAACACATCCCCACACACTGAAACCCCTTCTCCACTCCCTGAAACCCCTTCCCCCCACACTGAAACCCCTTCTCCCCACACTGAAACCCTTCCCAACACTCGGAAACACCATCCCCACACACTGAATCCCCTTCCCCACAAACTGAAAACCTTCCCAACACTCGGAAACACCTTCCCCACACACTGAAATACCATCCCCACACACTGAAAACACTTCCCCACGCACTGAAATCCCTTCCCACACACTGAAACACATCCCCACACAATGAAACCCATCCCCACACACTGCAACCCCTTCCACACACACTGAAACGCATTCCCCACACACTGAAACACATCCCCACACACTGAAACACCTTCAAAACACACTGAAACCCCTTCCGCACACACTGAAACCCATCCCCACACACTGAAACCCATCCCCACACACTGAAAGCCATCCCCCCACACTGAAACACCTTCCCCACAATCTGACACCCTTTCCCAGACACTGAAAGACATCCCCACACTCTGAAGCACTTCCCCATGCACTGAAACACCGTCCCCAAACACTGAAATCACTTCCCCACACACGAAAACACATTCCCCACACACTGGAACACCTTCCCCAAACACTGAAATACCATCCCCAACACTGAAACCCTTCGCCACACTCTGAAACCACTTCCCCAGACACTGAAACATCTTCCCCACACAGTGAAACCCCTTCCTCACACACTGAAACCCCTTCCCTACACACTGAAACCCCTTCCGCACACAATGAACCCCATCCCCATAAACCGACACTCATCCCCACACACGGAAACCCATCCCCACACACTGAAACACATTCCCCACACACAGAAATCCTTCCCCACACACAGAAGCACATCCCCACACACTGAAACACATCCCCACACACTGAAACACCTTCCCCACACACTGAAACCCCTTCCCCACACACTGAAACAGCTTCCCCACACACTGAAAGCCCTTCCCCACACTCTGAAACACCTTCCCCACACGCTGAAACACCTTCCCCACACAATGAAACAACTTCCCCACACACTGAAACCTCTCCCGCACACACTGAAACACCTTCCCCACACACTGAATCCCTTCCCCACACACTGAAACACCTCACCCACACAGTGAAACACCTTTCCCCCACAAGGAAACACCTTCCCCACACGCTGAAACCCCTTCCCCACACACTGAACCACCTTCCCCAGACACTGAAACACCTTCCCCACTCACTGAGACCCCTTCCCCACACACTGAAATACCTTCCCCACACACCGAAACACCTTCCCTACACACTGCAACCCTTCCCCACACACTGAAACACCTTCCCCACACACTGAAACATCTTTCCCACACACTGAAACCCCTTCCACACACAGTGAAACACCTTCCCCACACATTGATACCATTTCCACACACAATGAAACCCATCCCCACACACTGAAACACCTTCAAAACACACTGAAACCCCTTCCGCACACACTGAAACCCATCCCCACACACTGAAACCCATCCCCACACACTGAAAGCCATCCCCCCACACTGAAACACCTTCCCCACAATCTGACACCCTTTCCCAGACACTGAAAGACATCCCCACACTCTGAAGCACTTCCCCATGCACTGAAACACCGTCCCCAAACACTGAAATCACTTCCCCACACACGAAAACACATTCCCCACACACTGGAACACCTTCCCCAAACACTGAAATACCATCCCCAACACTGAAACCCTTCGCCACACTCTGAAACCACTTCCCCAGACACTGAAACATCTTCCCCGCACAGTGAAACCCCTTCCTCACACACTGAAACCCCTTCCCTACACACTGAAACCCCTTCCGCACACAATGAACCCCATCCCCATAAACCGACACTCATCCCCACACACGGAAACCCATCCCCACACACTGAAACACATTCCCCACACACAGAAATCCTTCCCCACACACAGAAGCACATCCCCACACACTGAAACACATCCCCACACACTGAAACACCTTCCCCACACACTGAAACCCCTTCCCCACACACTGAAACAGCTTCCCCACACACTGAAAGCCCTTCCCCACACTCTGAAACACCTTCCCCACACGCTGAAACACCTTCCCCACACAATGAAACAACTTCCCCACACACTGAAACCTCTCCCGCACACACTGAAACACCTTCCCCACACACTGAATCCCTTCCCCACACACTGAAACACCTCACCCACACAGTGAAACACCTTTCCCCCACAAGGAAACACCTTCCCCACACGCTGAAACCCCTTCCCCACACACTGAACCACCTTCCCCAGACACTGAAACACCTTCCCCACTCACTGAGACCCCTTCCCCACACACTGAAATACCTTCCCCACACACCGAAACACCTTCCCTACACACTGCAACCCTTCCCCACACACTGAAACACCTTCCCCACACACTGAAACATCTTTCCCACACACTGAAACCCCTTCCACACACAGTGAAACACCTTCCCCACACATTGATACCATTTCCACACACAATGAAACCCATCCCCACAAAGTGAAAACCATCCCCACACACTGAAACACCTTCCCCACACATGGAACCCCTTCCCCACACACTGAAACACTTCCCCGCACACTTAAACACCTTCCCCACACACTGAAACCCATTCCCCACACACTGAAACACATCCCCACACACTGAAATACATCCCCACACACAGAGACCCCTTCCCCACACACTGGAACCCTCTCCCACACACTGAATCATCTTCCCCAAACACTGAAACCCCTTCCCCACAGACTGAAACAGCTTCCCCACACACTGAAACCACTTCCCCACACACTGAAATCCTTCCCCACACACTGAAACACTTTCCCCACACACTGAAACACTTCCCCACACACTGAAACTCCTTCCCCAGACACTGGAAACCCTTCCCCACACACTGAAACCCCTTCCCCACACACTGAAACACCTTCCCCACACACTGAAACCCCATCCCCACACACTGAAACAACTTCCCCACACACTGAAACACCTTCCCCACACACTGAAACATCTTCCTACAAACTGAAACACCTTCCGCACAAACTGAAACACCTTCCCCACACACTGAAACCCTTCCCCACACACTGAAACCCCTTCCCCACACACTGAAACCCCTTCCCCACACACTGAAACACCTTCCCCACACACTGAAACAACTTCCCCACACACTGAAACCTTTCCCCACACACTGAAACACCTTCCCCATACACCGAAACACCTTCCACAAGCACTGAAACCCCTTCTGCACAAACAGAAACACCTTCCTCAGACACTGAAACCCTTCCCCACCCACTGAAACACCTTCCCCACACACTGAAACACTCCCCCACACACTGAAACTCCTTCCCCAGACACTGGAAACCCTTCCCCACACACTGAAACACCTGCCCCACACACTGAAACCCCTTCCGCACAAACAGAAACACTTCCCCACACACTGACACACCTTCCCCACACACTGAAACCCCTTCTGCACACGCTGAAACCCATCTCCACACACTGAAACACATCCCCAAACACTGAAGCAACTTCCACACACACTGAAACACCATCCCCACTCACTGCAACACATCCCCACACACTGAAAAACCTTCCCCACACTCTGAAACCCCTTCCCCACTCGATGAAACCCTTCCCCAAGCATTGAAACCCAGTCACCACACACTGAAACACATTTCCCACACACTGAAACCCTTCCAAACACACTGAAACACATTCCCCACACACTGAAACCCCTTCCTCACACACTGAAACCCCTTCCCCACATACTGAAAATCCATCCCCACACACTGAAACCCCTTCCGCACACAATGAAACCCATCCCCTCAAACTGAAACCCATCACCACACACTGAAACCCCTTCCCCACACACTGAAACACCTTCCCCACACACTGAAACTCCTTCTGCACACACTGAAACCCATCCCCACAAACTGAAACCCATCCCCACACACTGAAACCCATCCCCACACACTGAAAAACTATCCCCACACACTGAAACCCTTCCCCACACACTGAAACCCATCCCCACAAACTGAAACCCATCACCACATACAGAAACCCCTTCCCCACACACTGAAACCCATCGCCACACACTGAAACCCTTCCCCACACACTGAAACCCATCCCCACACACTGAAAATCTTTCCCCACACACTGAAAACCTTCCCAACACACTGAAACTCATCCCCACACACTGAAACACATCCCCACACACTGAAACACCTTCCCCACACACTGAAACCCCTTCCCCACTCACTGAAACACCTTCCAAACTCACTGTAACCCCTTCCGCACACACTGAAACACCTTCCCCACACACTGAAAATCCTTCCCCACACACCGAAACCCTTTTACACACTCTGAAACCCCTTCCCCACTCACTGAAAACCCTTCCCCACACACTGAAACCCTTACCCAAAAAATGAAACACGTTCCCCAAACACTGAAACCTCTTCCCCACACACTGAAACCCTTCCCCACACACTGAAACCCCTTCCCACAAACTGAAACACCTTCCCCACACACTGAAACATCTTCCCCACACACTGAAACACCTTTCCCACACACTGAAACCCCTTCCCCACTCACTAAAATACCTTCCCCACACACCGAAACACCTTCCCCACACACTGAAACCCATTCCGCACACACTGAAACCCTTCCAAACACACTGAAACACATTCCCCACACCATGAAACCCCTTCCCCACACTCTGAAACCCCTTCCCCACACACTGAAAATCCATCCCCACACACTGAAACCCCTTCCGCACACAATGATACCCATCCCCACACACTGAAACCCATCACCACACACTGAAACCCCTTCCCCACACACTGAAACACCTTCCCCACACACTGAAAAACTTCCCCAGACACTGAAACACCTTCCACACACACTGAAACTCCTTCTGCACACACGGAAACCCATCCCCACACACTAAAACTCATCCCCACACACTGAAACCCTTCCAAACACACTGAAACACATTCCCCACACACTGAAACACTTCCCCAGACACTGAAACCCCTTCCCCACACTCTGAAACCCCTTCCCCACACACTGAAAATCCATCCACACACACTGAAACCCCTTCCGCACAAAATGATACCCATCCCCACACACTGAAACCCATCACCACACACTGAAACCCCTTCCCCACACACTGAAACACCTTCCCCACACACTGAAACACTTCCCCAGAAACTGAAAGCCCTACTGCACACACTGAAACCCCTTCCGCACACACTGAAACCCATTCACCACACACTGAAACACATTCCCCACACACTGAAACACTTCCAAAAACTCTGAAACACATTCCCCACACACTGAAACCCCTTCCCCACACTCTGAAACCCCTTCCCCACACACTGAAAATCCATCCCCACACACTGAAACCCCTTCCGCACACAATGATACCCATCCCCACACACTGAAACCCATCACCACACACTGAAACCCCTTCCCCACACACTGAACCTCCTTCCGCACACACGGAAACCCATCCCCACACTCTAAAACTCATCCCCACACAGTGAAACACCTTCCCCAAACACTGAAACACCTACCCCAGACACTGAAACCCCATCCCCACACACTGAAACACCTTCCCAACACACTGAAACCCGTTCCGCACACACTGAAACACCTTCCCCACACACTGAAACCCTTCCCCACACACTGAAACCCTTTCCCCACACACTGAAAACCTTCCCCTCACACTGAAACCCCTTCCCACACACTGATACACCTTCCCCACACACTGATACACCTTCCCCACACACTGAAACACCTTCCCCACACATTGAAACCCCTTCCCCACATACTGAAACACCTTCCCCACACACTGACACACCTTCACCACACACTGAAACCCCTTCCGCACCCACTGAAACACCATCCCCACACACTGAAACCCTTCCCACACACTGAAAAACCTTCCCCACACACTGAAACACTTCCCCACACACTGAAACAACTTCCCCACACACTGGAAACCCTTCCCCACATAATGAAAACCCCTTCCCCACACACTGAAACACCTTCCCCACACACTGAAACCCCATCCCCACACACTGCACCACATCCCCACACACTGAAACACCTTCCCCACACACTGAAACCCCTTCCCCACACACTGAAACCCTTCCCCAAACACTGTTACCAATTCACCACACACTGAAACACATTCCCCACACACTGAAACCCTTCCAAGCACACTGAAACACCTTCTCCACAAACTGAAACCCATTCCCCACACACTGAAATGCCTTCCGCAAACACAGAAACCCCTTCCGCACACACTGAAACCCCTTCCCCACACACTGAAACACCTTCCCCACACACTGAAACACTTCCCCAGAAACTGAAAGCCCTACCGCACACACTGAAACCCCTTCCGCACACACTGAAACCCATTCACCACACACTGAAACACATTCCCCACACACTGAAACACTTAAAAACACTCTGAAACACATTCCCCACACACTGAAACCCCTTCCCCACACTCTGAAACCCCTTCCCCACACACTGAAAATCCATCCCCACACACTGAAACCCCTTCCGCACACAATGATACCCATCCCCACACACTGAAACCCATCACCACACACTGAAACCCCTTCCCCACACACTGAAACTCCTTCCGCACACACGGAAACCCATCCCCACACTCTAAAACTCATCCCCACACAGTGAAACACCTTCCCCAAACACTGAAACACCTCCCCCAGACACTGAAACCCCATCCCCACACACTGAAACACCTTCCCAACACACTGAAACCCGTTCCGCACACACTGAAACACCTTCCCCACACACTGAAACCCTTCCCCACACACTGAAACCCTTTCCCCACACACTGAAAACCTTCCCCTCACACTGAAACCACTTCCCACACACTGATACACCTTCCCCACACACTGATACACCTTCCCCACACACTGAAACACCTTCCCCACACATTGAAACCCCTTCCCCACATACTGAAACACCTTCCCCACACACTGAAACACCTTCACCACGCACTGAAACCCCTTCCGCACCCACTGAAACACCATCCCCACACACTGAAACCCTTCCCCACACACTGAAAAACCTTCCCCACACACTGAAACACTTCCCCACACACTGAAACAACTTCCCCACACACTGGAAACCCTTCCCCACATAATGAAAACCCCTTCCCCACACACTGAAACACCTTCCCCACACACTGAAATCCCATCCCCACACACTGCAACACATCCCCACACACTGAAACACCTTCCCCACACACTGAAACCCCTTCCCCACACACTGAAACCCTTCCCCAAACACTGTTACCAATTCACCACACACTGAAACACATTCCCCACACACTGAAACCCTTCCAAGCACACTGAAACACATTCCCCACACACTGAAACACCTTCTCCACAAACTGAAACCCATTCCCCACACACTGAAATGCCTTCCGCAAACACAGAAACCCCTTCCGCACACACTGAAACAACTTCCCCACACACTGAAAGACATCCCCACACATTGAAACCCTTTCCCACACACTCAAACACATCCCCACACAGTGAAACCCCTTCCGCACACACTGAAACATCTTCCCCACAAACTGAAACACCTTCCACACACAGTGAAACCCCTCCCCACACACTGAAACCCCTTCCCCACACACTGAAACACATCCCCACACACTGAAACCCAATCCCCACACACTGAAACCCCTTCCACACATACTGAAACACCTTCCCCACAAACTCAAACCCCTTCCCCACACACTGAAACCCCTACCGCACACACTGAAACCCCTTCCGCACACACTGAAACACCTTCCCCACACTGAAACGCCTTCCCCACACACTGAAACCCCTTCTGCACACACTGAAACACCTTCCCCACACACTGAAACCCCTTCCCTCACACTGAAACCCCTTCCGCACACAGTGAAACCCTTCCCCAAACACTGAAACCCCTTCCCCACACGCTGACACTCCTTCTTCAAACGCTGAAACACATCCCCACACACTGAATCCCTTTCCCCAGACACTGAAAACACTTCCCCACACATTGAAACCCTTTCCCACACTCTGAAACCCCTTCCCCACTCACTGAAACCCCTTCCCCACACACTGAAAACCTTACCCACACTCTGAAACCCCTTCCCCACACAAGGAAACACCTTCCCCAAACACTGAAACCCCTTCGCCACACTCTGAAACCCTTCCCCACACTCTGAAACCCCTTCCCCACACACTGAAACCCCATCCCCACACACGAAAATACATCCCCACTATCAGAAACACCTTCCCCACACACTGAAACCCCTTCCTCACACACTAAAACCAATCCCCACACACTGAAACCCCTTCCACACAAACTGAAAATCCATCCCCACACACTGAGACCCTTTCCCCACACACTGAAACACCTTCCCCACACACTGAAACACTTCCCCAGACACTGAAACACATTCCACCCACACTGAAACTCCTTCCGCACACATGGAAACCCATCCCCACACACTAAAACTCATCCCCACACAGTGAAACAACTTCCCCAAACACTGAAACCCCTCCCCCAGACACTGAAACCCCTTCCCCACACACTGAAACACCTTCCCAACACACTGAAACCCCTTCCCCACACACTAAATCCCCTTCCCACACACTGATACACCTTCCCCACACACTGAAACACCTTCCCCACACATTGAAACCCCTTCCCCACACACTGAAATACCTTCCCCACACACTGAAACACCTTCACCACACACTGAAATCCCTTCCGCACCCACTGAAACACCGTCCCCACACACTGAAACCCTTCCCCACACTCAGAAACACCTTCCCCACACACTGAAACACTCCCCACACACTGAAACACCTTCCTCACACTCTGGAAACCCTTCCCCACATACTGAAACCCCTTCCCCACACACTGAAACACCTTTCCCACACACTGAAACCCCATCCCCACACACTGCAACACATCCCCACACACTGAAACACCTTCCCCACACACTGAAACCCCTTCCCCACACACTGAAACCCTTCCCCAAACACTGATACCCATTCACCACAAACTGAAACACATTCCCCACACACTGAAACCCTTCCAAGCACACTGAAACACATTCCCCACACACTGAAACACCTTCTCCACAAACTGAAACCCATTCCCCACACACTGAAATGCCTTCCGCAAACACAGAAACCCCTTCCACACACACTGAAAAAACTTCCCCACACACTGAAAGACATCCCCACACATTGAAACCCTTTCCCACACACTCAAACACATCCCCACACAGTGAAAACCCTTCCCCACACACTGAAACATCTTCCCCACAAACTGAAACACCTTCCACACACAGTGAAACCCCTCCCCACACACTGAAACCCCTTCCCCACACACATAAATACATCCCCACACACTGAAACCCAATCCCCACACACTGAAACCCCTTCCACACATACTGAAACACCTTCCCCACAAACTCAACCCCTTCCCCACACACTGAAACCCCTACCGCACACACTGAAACCCCTTCCGCACACACTGAAACACCTTCCCCACACTGAAACGCCTTCCCCACACACTGAAACCCCTTCAGCACACACTGAAACACCTTCCCCACACACTGAAACCCCTTCCCCCACACTGAAACCCCTTCCGCACACAGTGAAACCCTTCCCCAAACACTGAAACCCCTTCCCCACACACTGACACTCCTTCTTCAAACGCTGAAACACATCCCCACACACTGAATCCCATTCTCCACACACTGAAAACCCTTCCCCACACATTGAAACCCTTTCCCACACTCTGAAACCCCTTCCCCACTCACTGAAACCCCTTCCCCACACACTGAAAACCTTACCCACACTCTGAAACCCCTTCCCCACACTCTGAAACCCCTTCCCCACTAACTGAAACCCATTCCCCACACACTGAACCCCTTCCCCACACTCTGAAACCACTTCCCCACACACTGAAACCCCATCCCCACACACGAAAATACATCCCCACAATCAGAAACCCCTTCCCCACTCACTGAAACCCATTCCCCACACACTGAAACCCTTCCCCACACTCTGAAACCCCTTCCCCACACACTGAAACCCCATCCCCACACACGAAAATACATCCCCACAATCAGATACACCTTCCCCACACACTGAAACCCCTTCCGCACACACTAAAACCAATCCCCACACACTGAAACCCATCTCCACACACTGAAACCCAACCCCACACACTGAAACCCCTTCCCCACACACTGAACCCCTTCCCCCACACACTGAAACACGTCCCCACACACTGAAACATCTTCCCCACACACTGAAATCCCTTCCCCACACACTGAAACCCCTTCCCCACACACGGAAATCCCTTCCCCACACACTGAAATACCTTCCCCAGAAACTGAAAAACCTTCCCCACACAATGATACCCCTTAACCACCCAGTGAAACATTTCCCACACACTGAAACATCTTCCCCACACACTGAACCCCTTCCACACACACTGAAACGCCTTCCCCACACACTGAAACACCTTCCCCACACACTGACACGCCTTCCGCACACACTGAAACCATTTCCCACATAGTGAGACCCCTTCTCCACCACTGAAACACCTTCCCCACACACTGAAAGCCTGCCCCACACACTGCAACCCTTCCCACACACTGAAACCCATATCCCACATACTGAAACCCCTTCCCCACACACTGAAACACCTACCCCACACACTGAAACCCCTTCCGCACACAGTTAAACACTACCCCACACACTGAAACCCCCTCCCCACACACTGAAACCACTTCCCCACACACTGAATACCCTTCCACACACAATGAAACACCTTCCCCACACAATGAAACACCTTCCCCACACACAGAATCCCCTTCTCCACACACTGAAACACCTTCTGCACACAATGAAACACCTTCCCCACACATTGAAACCCCTACCCCACACACTGAAACACCTTCCGCAGAAACTGAAACCCCCTCCGCACACACTGAAACACCTTCCCCACACAATGAAACCCCTTCCCCACACACTGAAACGCCTTCCCCACAAACTGAAAACCCTTCCACACACACTGAAACACCTTCGCCACACACTGA
This sequence comes from Heterodontus francisci, assembly GCF_036365525.1. Classification (NCBI taxonomy): domain Eukaryota; kingdom Metazoa; phylum Chordata; class Chondrichthyes; order Heterodontiformes; family Heterodontidae; genus Heterodontus; species Heterodontus francisci. The sequence goes on from NW_027140731.1 coordinate 1,156,894, forward strand.
AACCCCTTCCCCACACACTGAAACACATCCCCACACACTGAAACACCTTCCCCACAAACTGAAACACATCCCCACACACTGAAACGCCTTCCCCACACACAGAAACACATCCCCACACACTGAAACACCTTCCCCACACACTGAAACCCCTTCCCATACACTGAAACCCCTTGCGCACTAAGTGAAACCCTTCCCCACTTACAGAGACCCCTTCCCCACATACTGAAACCCCTTCCCCACACACTGAAACCCTTCCCCGCACACTGAAACCCATCCCCACAAACTGAAACCCTTTCTACAAACACTGAAAACCCTTCCGCACACACTGAAACACCTTCCGCACACACTGAAACCCCTTCCCCACACACTGAACTCCTTCCCCACTCACTGAAACCCTACCCCAGACACTGAAACCCCTTCCCCACAAACTTAAACCCCTTCCCCACACTCTGAAACACCTTCCCAACACACTGAAAACCCTTTCGCAAACAGTTAAACCCTTCCCCACACACTGAAACCCCCTCCCCACACACTGAAACCCCTTCCCCAAACACTGAATCCCCTTCCCCACAAACTGAAACCCCTTCCGCACACAATGAAACACCTTCCCCACACACTGAAACCCCATTCCCACACACTGAAACACCTTCCGCACAAACTGAAACCCCTTCCGCACACACTGAAACACCATCTCCGCACACTGAAACCCCTTCCCCACACACTGAAACCCCTTCCCCACACACTGAAACCCCCTCCACACACACTGAAACACCTTCCCCACACACTGAAACCCCATCCCCACACACTGAAACACCTTCCCCAAACACTGAAACACATTCCCACACACTGAAACACCTTCCCCACACTCAGAAACCCCTTCCCCACACACTGAAACACATTCCCCACACACTGAAACCCCTTCCCCACATACAGAAACCCCTTCCCCAAACGCTGAAGCCTCTACCGCACACACTGAAACCCCTTCCGCACACACTGAAACACCTTCCCCACACACTGAAACCCCTTCCCCACACACTGAAACCCCTTCCACACACACTGAAGCACCTTCCCCACACACTGAAACCCCTTCCCCACACACTGAAACCCCTTCCGCACACAGTGAATCCCTTCCCCACACACTGAAACCCCTTCCCCACACACTGAAACCCCTTCATCACACACTGAAACACATCCCCACACACTGAAACCACTTCCCCACACACTGAAACCCTTTCCCTACTCACTGAAAACCCTTCCCCAAACACTGAAACACTTTCCCACACTGTGAAACCCCTTCCCCTCTCACTGAAACCCCTTCCCCACACACTGAAACCCTTACCCTCACTCTGAAACCCCTTTCCCACACAATGAAAATCCTTCCCCAAACACTGAAACCCCTTCCACACACACTGAAATCCTTCCCCACACTCTGAAACCCCTTCCACACACACTGAAACCCCTTCCCAACACACTGAAATACATCCCCACACTCAGAAACACCTTCCCCACACACTGAAACCCATTCTGCACACACTGAAACCCATCCCCACACACTAAAACCCATCCCCACACACAGAAACCCAACCCCACACCCTTAAACACCTTCCCCACACACTGAACCCCTTCCCCACACACTGAAACACATCCCCACACACTGAAACACCTTCCCCACACACTGAAACCCCTTCCCACACACTGAAAGACCTCCCTAACAAACTGAAACACCTTCCCCACACACTGAAATCCCTTCCCCACACACTGAAATACCTTCCCCAGAAACTGAAACACCTTCCCCAGACACTGATACCCCTTCACCACCCAGTGAAACACTTGCCCACACACAGAAAGATCTTCCCCACACACTGAAACCCCTTCCACACACACTGAAACACCTTCCCCACACACTTTTACACATTCCCCACACACTGAAACCCTTCCCCACACACTGAAACGCATTCCGCACACACTGAAACCCTTCCCCACATACTGAAACCCCTTCCCCAAACACTGAAACCCCGTCCCCACACACTGTAATCCTTCCCCACACACTGAAACCCCTTCCCCACACACTGAAACCCTTCCCCAAACACTGAGACCCCTTCCCCACACAGTGAAACAATTTCCCCACACACTGAAACCCTGCCCCACACACTGAAACCCTTCCCCACACACTGAAACCCCTATCACACATAATGAAACCCCTTCCCCACACACTGAAACACCTTCCCCACACACTGAAACCCCTGCCGCACACAGGCAAACCCTACCCCACACACTGAAACCCCTCCCCACACACTGAAACACCTTCCCCACACACTGAATACCCTTCCACACACAATGAAACACCTTCCCCACACAGTGAAACACCTTCCCCACACACAGAATCCCCTTCCCCACACGCTGAAACCCGTTCTGCACACAATGAAACACCTTCCCCACACACTGATACCCCTTCCCCACGCACTGAAACACCTTCCCCACACACTGAAACCCCTCCACACACACTGAAACCCCTTCCCCACACACTGAAACCCCATCCCCACAAACGAAAATACATCCCCACAATCAGAAACCCCTTCCCCACTCACTGAAACCCATTCCCCACACACTGAAACCCTTCCCCACACTCTGAAACCCCTTCCCCACACACTGAAACCCCATCCCCACACACGAAAATACATCCCCACAATCAGAAACACCTTCCCCACACACTGAAACCCCTTCCGCACACACTAAAACCAATCCCCACACACTGAAACCCATCTCCACACACTGAAACCCAACCCCACACACTGAAACCCCTTCCCCACACACTGAACCCCTTCCCCCACACACTGAAACACGTCCCCACACACTGAAACATCTTCCCCACACACTGAAATCCCTTCCCCACACACTGAAACACCTTCCCCACACACGGAAATCCCTTCCCCACACACTGAAATACCTTCCCCAGAAACTGAAAAACCTACCCCACACAATGATACCCCTTAACCACCCAGTGAAACATTTCCCACACACTGAAACATCTTCCCCACACACTGAACCCCTTCCACACACACTGAAACGCCTTCCCCACACACTGAAACACCTTCCCCACACACTGACACGCCTTCCGCACACACTGAAACCATTTCCCACATAGTGAGACCCCTTCTCCACCACTGAAACACCTTCCCCACACACTGAAAGCCTGCCCCACACACTGCAACCCTTCCCACACACTGAAACCCATATCCCACATACTGAAACCCCTTCCCCACACACTGAAACACCTACCCCACACACTGAAACCCCTTCCGCACACAGTTAAACACTACCCCACACACTGAAATCCCCTCCCCACACACTGAAAGCACTTCCCCACACACTGAATACCCTTCCACACACAATGAAACACCTTCCCCACACAATGAAACACCTTCCCCACACACAGAATCCCCTTCTCCACACACTGAAACACCTTCCGCAAACAATGAAACACCTTCCCCACACATTGAAACCCCTACCCCACGCACTGAAACACCTTCCGCAGAAACTGAAACCCCCTCCGCACACACTGAAACACCTTCCCCACACAATGAAACCCCTTCCCCACACACTGAAACGCCTTCCCCACAAACTGAAAACCCTTCCACACACACTGAAACACCTTCGCCACACACTGAAACCCCTTCCCCACACACTGAAACACATCCCCACACACTGAAACACCTTCCCCACAAACTGAAACACATCCCCACACACTGAAACGCCTTCCCCACACACAGAAACACATCCCCACACACTGAAACACCTTCCCCACACACTGAAACCCCTTCCCATACACTGAAACCCCTTGCGCACAAAGTGAAACCCTTCCCCACTTACAGAGACCCCTTCCCCACATACTGAAACCCCTTCCCCACACACTGAAACCCTTCCCCGCACACTGAAACCCCTCCCCACAAACTGAAACCCTTTCTACAAACACTGAAACCCTTCCGCACACACTGAAACACCTTCCGCACACACTGAAACCCCTTCCCCACACACTGAACTCCTTCCCCACTCACTTAAACCCTACCCCAGACACTGAAACCCCTTCCCCACAAACTGAAACCCCTTCCCCACACTCTGAAACACCTTCCCAACACACTGAAAACCCTTTCGAAAACAGTTAAACCCTTCCCCACACACTGAAACCCCCTCCCCACACACTGAAACCCCTTCCCCAAACACTGAATCCCCTTCCCCACAAACTGAAACCCCTTCCGCACACAATGAAACACCTTCCCCACACACTGAAACCCCATCCCCACACACTGAAACACCTTCCGCACAAACTGAAACCCCTTCCGCACACACTGAAACACCATCCCCTCACACTGAAACCCCTTCCCCACACACTGAAACCCCTTCCCCACACACTGAAACCCCCTCCACACACACTGAAACACCTTCCCCACTCACTGAAACCCCATCCCCACACACTGAAACACCTTCCCCAAACACTGAAACACATTCCCACACACTGAAACACCTTCCCCACACTCAGAAACCCCTTCCCCACACACTGAAACACATTCCCCACACACTGAAACCCCTTCCCCACATACAGAAACCCCTTCCCCACACGCTGAAGCCTCTACCGCACACACTGAAACCCCTTCCGCACACACTGAAACACCTTCCCCACACACTGAAACCCCTTCCCCACACACTGAAACCCCTTCCACACACACTGAAGCACCTTCCCCACACACTGAAACCCCTTCCCCACACACTGAAACCCCTTCCGCACACAGTGAATCCCTTCCCCACACACTGAAACCACTTGCCCACACACTGAAACCCCTTCATCACACACTGAAACACATCCCCACACACTGAAACCACTTCCCCACACACTGAAACCCTTTCCCTACACACTGAAAACCCTTCCCCAAACACTGAAACACTTTCCCACACTGTGAAACCCCTTCCCCTCTCACTGAAACCCCTTCCCCACACACTGAAACCCTTACCCTCACTCTGAAACCCCTTTCCCACACAATGAAAATCCTTCCCCAAACACTGAAACCCCTTCCACACACACTGAAACCCTTCCCCACATTCTGAAACCCCTTCCACACACACTGAAACCCCTTCCCAACACACTGAAATACATCCCCACACTGAGAAACACATTCCCCACACACTGAAACCCATTCTGCACACACTGAAACCCATCCCCACACACTAAAACCCATCCCCACACACAGAAACCCAACCCCACACCCTTAAACACCTTCCCCACACACTGAACCCCTTCCCCACACACTGAACCCCTTCCCCACAAACTGAAACACATCCCCACACACTGAAACACCTTCCCCACACACTGAAAGCCCTTCCCACACACTGAAAGACCTCCCTAACACACTGAAACACCTTCCCCACACACTGAAATCCCTTCCCCACACACTGAAATACCTTCCCCAGAAACTGAAACACCTTCCCCACACACTGATACCCCTTCACCACCCAGTGAAACCCTTGCCCACACACTGAAACATCTTCCCCACACACTGAAACCCCTTCCACACACACTGAAACACCTTCCCCACACACTTTTACACATTCCCCACACACTGAAACCCTTCCCCACACACTGAAACGCATTCCGCACACACTGAAACCCTTCCCCACATACTGAAACCCCTTCCCCAAACACTGAAACCCCGTCCCCACACACTGTAATCCTTCCCCACACACTGAAACCCCTTCCCCACACACTGAAACCCTTCCCCAAACACTGAGACCCCTTCCACACACAGTGAAACAATTTCCCCACACACTGAAACCCTGCCCCACACACTGAAACCCTTCCCCACACACTGAAACCCCTACCACACATAATGAAACCCCTTCCCCACTCACTGAAACACCTTCCCCACACACTGAAACCCCTGCCGCACACAGGCAAACCCTACCCCACACACTGAAACCCTTCCCCACACACTGAAACACCTTCCCCACACACTGAATACCCTACCACACACAATGAAACACCTTCCCCACACAGTGAAACACCTTCCCCACACACAGAATCCCCTTCCCCACACGCTGAAACCCGTTCTGCACACAATGAAACACCTTCCCCACACACTGATACCCCTTCCCCACGCACTGAAACACCTTCCCCACACACTGAAACCCCTCCACACACACTGTAGCACCTTCCCCACACACTGAAACCCCTTCCCCACACACTGAAACACATCCCCACACACTGAAACCCCTTCCCCACAAACTGAAACACATCCCCACACACTGAAACGCCTTCCCCACACACTGAAACCCATCCCCACACACTGAAACACCTTCCCCACACACTGAAACCCCTTCCCCAAACACTGAAACCCCTTCCGCACTCAGTCAAATCCTTCCCCACATACTCAAACCCCTTCCACACACCCTGAAACACCTTCCACACACACTGAAACACTTCCCCACACACTGAAACCCTTCCCCACACACTGAAACCCCTTCCGCACAGACTGAAACACCTTCCCCAAACACTGAAACCCCATCCGCAAACACTGCAACACATTCCCCACAAACTGAAACCCTTCCCCACACACTGAAACCCCTTCCGCAAACACTGAAACTCTTCCCCACATACTGAAACCCCTTCCCCACACACTAAAACCCCGTCCCCAAACACTGTAACCCTTCCCCACACACTGAAACCCCTTCCAAACACACTGAAACCCTTCCCCACACACTGAGACCCCTTCCCCACACACTGAAACACCTTCCCCACACACTGAAACCCTTCCCCACACACTGAGACCCCTTCCCCACACACTGAAACCCCTACCCCACATACTGAAACCCCTTCCCCACACTCTGAAACACCTTCCCCACACACTGAAACACCTTCCGCACACAGTTAAACCCTATCCCACACACTGAAACCCCCTCCCCACACATTGAAACCCCTTCCGCACACACTGAATACCATTCCACACACAATGAAACACCTTCCCCACACAATGAAACACCTTCCCCACACACAGAATCCCCTTCCCCACACACTGAAACACCTTCCGCAGAAACTGAAACCCCTTCCGCACACGCTGAAACACCTTCCCCACACACTGAAACCCCTTCCCCACACACTGAAACACATCCCCACACACTGAAACCCCTACCCCACACACTGAAACCCCTTCTGCACACACTGAAACACCATCCCCACACACTGAAACCGCTTCCCCACACACTGAAACCCCTTCCACACATACTGAAACACCTTCCCCACACACTGAAACCCCTTCCCCACACACTGAAACCCCTTCCGCACACAGTGAAACCCTTCCCCACACACTGAAACCCCTTCCCCAAACACTGAAACCCCTTCCGCACACACTGAAACACCTTACCCACAAAGTGAAACCCTTCCCCACACACTGAAATACCTTCCCCAAACACTGAATCACATCCACAAACACTGAAACCCCTTCTCCACACAGTGAAACACATCCCCACTCACTGAAACACCTTCCCACACACTGAAACACCTTCCCCACACACTGAAACACCTTCCCCACACACTGAAACCCCTTCCGCACACACTGAAACTCCTTCCCCACACACTGAAAACTCTACCGCACACACTGAAACCCCTTCCGCACACACTGAAACCCCTTCCCCACACACTGAAACACCTTCCACAGAAACTGAAACCACTTCCGCACACACTGAAAAACCTTCCCCACAAACTGAAACCCCTTCCCCACACACTGAAACACCTTCCCCACACACTGAAACCCCTTCCACACACACAGTAAAACCTTCCCCACACACTGAAACACATCCCCACACACTGAAACCCGTTCCCCACAAACTGAAACACATCCCCACACACTGGAACCAGTTCCGCACACAGTGAAAACCTTCCACACACACTGAAACCCCATCCCCACACACTGTTACACATTCCCCACACACTGAAACCCTTCCCCACACATGAAAACCCCTTCCGCAAACACTGAAACCCTTCCCCACATACTGAAACCCATTCCCCACACACTGAAACACCGTCCCCACACACTGTAACCCTTCCCCACACACTGAAACCCCTTCCCCACACGCTGAAACACATCCCCACACACTGAAACCCCTTCCCCACAAACTGAAACACATCCCCACACACTGGAACCAGTTCCGCACACAGTGAAAACCTTCCACACACACTGAAACCCCATCCCCACACACTGAAACCCCTTCTTCACACACTGAAACACATCCCCACACACTGAAACCCCTTCCCCACACACTGAAACCCCTTCCCCACACACTGAAAACCCTTCCCCACACACTGAAATCCTTACCCAAACAATGAAACCCCTTCACCACTCACTGAACCCCCTTCTTCACACACTGAAACCATTACCCACACTCTGAAACCCCTTCCCCATACAATGAAACACCTTCCCCAAACACTGAAACCCCTTCCCCACACACTGAAACCCTTCCCCACACACTGAAACACCTTCCCCTCACACTGAAACCCCTTCCACACACACTGAAACCCCTTCCCCACACACTGAAACCCATTGCCCAAACACTGAAACCCCTTCCGCACTCAGTGAAATCCTTCCCCACATACTGAAACCCCTTCCCCACACACCGAAACACCTTCCCCACACACTGAAACCCTTCCCCACACACTGAAACCCTTCCCCACACACTGAAACCCCATCCGCACACACTGAAACACCTTCCCCACGCACTGAAACCCCTTCCGCACACACTGTTACACATTCCCCACACACTGAAACCCTTCCCCACACATGAAAACCCCTTCCGCAAACACTGAAACCCTTCCCCACATACTGAAACACCGTCCCCACACACTGTAACCCTTCCCCAAACACTGAAACCCCTTCCCCACACACTGAAACCCCTTCCGCACACAGTGAAACCGTTCCCCACACACTGAAACCCCATCCCCAAACACTGAAACACATTCCCACACTCTGAAACACCTTCCCCACACACTGAAACCCCATCCGCACACACTGAAACACCTTCCCCACGCACTGAAACCCCTTCCGCACACACTGTTACACATTCCCCACACACTGAAACCCTTCCCCACACACGAAAACCCCATCCGCAAACACTGAAACCCTTCCCCACATACTGAAACCCCTTCCCCACACACTGAAACCCCTTCCCCACATACTGAAACACCTTCCCCACACACTGAAACCCCTCCACACACACTGTAACACCTTCCCCACACACTGAAACCCCTTCCCCACACACTGAAACACATCCCCACACACTGAAACCCCTTCCCCACAAAATGAAACACATCCCCACACACTGAAACGCCTTCCCCACACACTGAAACACATCCCCACACACTGAACCAACTTCCCCACACACTGAAACCCCTTCCCCAAACACTGAAACCCCTTCCGCACTCAGTCAAATCCTTCCCCACATACTCAAACCCCTTCCACACACCCTGAAACACCTTCCACACACACTGAAACACTTCCCCACACACTGAAACCCTTCCCCACACACTGAAACCCCTTCCGCACAGACTGAAACACCTTCCCCACACACTGAAACCCCATCCGCAAACACTGCAACACATTCCCCACACACTGAAACCCTTCCCCACACACTGAAACCCCTTCCGCAAACACTGAAACTCTTCCCCACATACTGAAACCCCTTCCCCACACACTAAAACCCCGTCCCCAAACACTGTAACCCTTCCCCACACACTGAAACCCCTTCCCAACACACTGAAACCCTTCCCCACACACTGAGTCCCCTTCCCCACACACTGAAACACCTTCCCCACACACTGAAACCCTTCCCCACACACTGAGACCCCTTCCCCACACACTGAAACCCCTACCCCACATACTGAAACCCCTTCCCCACACTCTGAAACACCTTCCCCACACACTGAAACACCTTCCGCACACAGTTAAACCCTATCCCAAACACTGAAACCCCCTCCCCACACACTGAAACCCCTTCCGCACACACTGAATACCATTCCACACACAATGAAACACCTTCCCCACACAATGAAACAACTTCCCCACACACAGAATCCCCTTCCCCACACACTGAAACACCTTCCGCAGAAACTGAAACCCCTTCCGCACACACTGAAACACCTTCCCCACACACTGAAACCCCTTCCCCACACACTGAAACACATCCCCACACACTGAAACCCCTACCCCACACACTGAAACCCCTTCCGCACACACTGAAACACCATCCCCACACACTGAAACCGCTTCCCCACACACTGAAACCCCTTCCACACATACTGAAACACCTTCCCCACACACTGAAACCCCTTCCCCACACACTGAAACCCCTTCCGCACACAGTGAAACCCTTCCCCACACACTGAAACCCCCTCCCCAAACACTGAAACCCCTTCCGCACACACTGAAACACCTTCCCCACAAAGTGAAACCCTTCCCCACACACTGAAATACCTTCCCCAAACACTGAATCACATCCCCACACACTGAAACCCCTTCTCCACACAGTGAAACACATCCCCACACACTGAAACACCTTCCCACACACTGAAACACCTTCCGCACACACTGAAACCCCTTCCCCACACACTGAAACACCTTCCCCACACACTGAAACCCCTCCACACACACTGTAACACCTTCCCCACACACTGAAACCCCTTCCCCACACACTGAAACACATCCCCACACACTGAAACCCCTTCCCCACAAAATGAAACACATCCCCACACACTGAAACGCCTTCCCCACACACTGAAACACATCCCCACACACTGAACCACCTTCCCCACACACTGAAACCCCTTCCCCAAACACTGAAACCCCTTCCGCACTCAGTCAAATCCTTCCCCACATACTCAAACCCCTTCCACACACCCTGAAACACCTTCCACACACACTGAAACACTTCCCCACACACTGAAACCCTTCCCCACACACTGAAACCCCTTCCGCACAGACTGAAACACCTTCCCCACACACTGAAACCCCATCCGCAAACACTGCAACACATTCCCCACACACTGAAACCCTTCCCCACACACTGAAACCCCTTCCGCAAACACTGAAACTCTTCCCCACATACTGAAACCCCTTCCCCACACACTAAAACCCCGTCCCCAAACACTGTAACCCTTCCCCACACACTGAAACCCCTTCCCAACACACTGAAACCCTTCCCCACACACTGAGACCCCTTCCCCACACACTGAAACACCTTCCCCACACACTGAAACCCTTCCCCACACACTGAGACCCCTTCCCCACACACTGAAACCCCTACCCCACATACTGAAACCCCTTCCCCACACTCTGAAACACCTTCCCCACACACTGAAACACCTTCCGCACACAGTTAAACCCTATCCCAAACACTGAAACCCCCTCCCCACACACTGAAACCCCTTCCGCACACACTGAATACCATTCCACACACAATGAAACACCTTCCCCACACAATGAAACAACTTCGCCACACACAGAATCCCCTTCCGCACACACTGAAACACCTTCCGCAGAAACTGAAACCCCTTCCGCACACACTGAAACACCTTTCCCACACACTGAAACCCCTTCCCCACACACTGAAACACATCCCCACGCACTGAAACCCCTACCCCACACACTGAAACCCCTTCCGCACACACTGAAACACCATCCCCACACACTGAAACCGCTTCCCCACACACTGAAACCCCTTCCACACATACTGAAACACCTTCCCCAAACTCTGAAACCCCTTCCCCACACACTGAAACCCCTTCCGCACACAGTGAAACCCTTCCCCACACACTGAAACCCCCTCCCCAAACACTGAAACCCCTTCCGCACACACTGAAACACATTCCCCACAAAGTGAAACCCTTCCCCACACACTGAAATACCTTCCCCAAACACTGAATCACATCCCCACACACTGAAACCCCTTCTCCACACAGTGAAACACATCCCCACACACTGAAACACCTTCCCACACACTGAAACACCTTCCCCACACACTGAAACCCCTTCCGCACACACTGAAACTCCTTCCCCACACACTGAAAACTCTACCGCACACACTGAAACCCCTTCCGCACACACTGAAACCCCTTCCCCACACACTGAAACACCTTCCGCAGAAACTGAAACCACTTTCGCACACACTGAAAAACCTTCCCCACACACTGAAACCCCTTCCCCACACACTGAAACACCTTCCCCACACACTGAAACCCCTTCCACACACACAGTAAAACCTTCCCCACACACTGAAACACATCCCCACACACTGAAACCCCTTCCCCACAAACTGAAACACATCCCCACACACTGGAACCAGTTCCGCACACAGTGAAAACCTTCCACACACACTGAAACCCCATCCCCACACACTGAAACCCCTTCTTCACACACTGAAACACATCCCCACACACTGAAACCCCTTCCCCACACACTGAAACCCCTTCCCCACACACTGAAAACCCTTCCCCACACACTGAAATCCTTACCCAAACAATGAAACCCCTTCACCACTCACTGAACCCCCTTCTTCACACACTGAAACCATTACCCACACTCTGAAACCCCTTCCCCAAACAATGAAACACCTTCCCCAAACACTGAAACCCCTTCCCACACACTGAAACACTTCCCCACACACTGAAACACCTTCCCCTCACACTGAAACCCCTTCCACACACACTGAAACCCCTTCCCCACTCACTGAAACCCATTGCCCAAACACTTAAACCCCTTCCGCACTCAGTGAAATCCTTCCCCACATACTGAAACCCCTTCCCCACACACCGAAACACCTTCCCCACACACTGAAACCCTTCCCCACACACTGAAACCCTTCCCCACACACTGAAACCCCATCCGCACACACTGAAACACCTTCCCCACGCACTGAAACCCCTTCCGCACACACTGTTACACATTCCCCACACACTGAAACCCTTCCCCACACATGGAAACCCCTTCCGCAAACACTGAAACCCTTCCCCACATACTGAAACCCATTCCCCACACACTGAAACACCGTCCCCACACACTGTAACCCTTCCCCACACACTGAAACCCCTTCACCACACGCTGAAACACATCCCCACACACTGAAACCCCTTCCCCACAAACTGAAACACATCCCCACACACTGGAACCAGTTCCGCACACAGTGAAAACCTTCCACACACACTGAAACCCCATCCCCACACACTGAAACCCCTTCTTCACACACTGAAACACATCCCCACACACTGAAACCCCTTCCCCACACACTGAAACCCCTTCCCCACACACCGAAAACCCTTCCCCACACACTGAAATCCTTACCCAAACAATGAAACCCCTTCACCACTCACTGAACCCCCTTCTTCACACACTGAAACCATTACCCACACTCTGAAACCCCTTCCCCATACAATGAAACACCTTCCCCAAACACTGAAACCCCTTCCCCACACACTGAAACCCTTCCCCACACACTGAAACACCTTCCCCTCACACTGAAACCCCTTCCACACACACTGAAACCCCTTCCCCACACACTGAAACCCATTGCCCAAACACTGAAACCCCTTCCGCACTCAGTGAAATCCTTCCCCACATACTGAAACCCCTTCCCCACACACCGAAACATCTTCCCCACACACTGAAACCCTTCCCCACACACTGAAACCCTTCCCCACACACTGAAACCCCATCCGCACACACTGAAACACCTTCCCCACGCACTGAAACCCCTTCCGCACACACTGTTACACATTCCCCACACACTGAAACCCTTCCCCACATACTGAAACCCCTTCCCCACACACTGAAACACCGTCCCCACACACTGTAACCCTTCCCCACACACTGAAACCCCTTCCCCACACACTGAAACCCCTTCCCCACACACTGAAACCCCTTTCGCACACAGTGAAACCGTTCCCCACACACTGAAACCCCTTCCCCAAACACTGAAACACATTCCCACACTCTGAAACACCTTCCCCACACACTGAAACCCCTTCCCCACACACTGAAACACATTCCCCACACACTGAAACCCCTTCCCCACATACTGAAACCCATTCCCCCCACACTGAAAAGCCTTCCGCTCACACTGAAACCCCTTCCCCACACACTGAAACCCCTTCCCCACACACTGAAACCCCTTCCCCACACACTGAAACCCCTTCCACACACACTGAACCCCTTCCCCACACACTGAAACCCTTCCCCACACACTGAAACCCCTTCCCCACATACTGCAACCCCTTCCCCACACACTGAAACGCCTTCCCCATACACGGAATACCCTTCCGCACACAATGAAACACCTTCCCCACACACTGAAACACCTTCCCCACACACTGAATCCCCGTCCCCACACACTGAAACCCCCTCCCCACTCATTGAAACCCCTTCCCCACATACTGAATACCCTTCCACACACAATGAAACACCTTCCCCACACAATGAAACACCTTCCACACACACAGAATCCCCTTCCCCAATCACTGAAATGCCTTCCGCACACAATGAAACACCTTCCCCAAACAGTGAAAGCCCTTCACCACACACTGAAACACCTTCCGTACAAACTGAAACCCCTTCCGCACACACTGAAACACCTTCCCCACACACTGAATCCCCTTCCCCACACACTGAAACACCTTCCCCACACACTGAAACGCCTTCCACACACACTGAAATACCTTCCCCACACACTGAAACCCCTTCCCCACACACTGAAACACATCCCCACACACTGAAACCCCTTCCCCACACACTGAAACACATCCCCACAAACTGAAACGCCTTCCCCACACACTGAAACACATCCGCACACACTGAAACCTCTTCCCCACAAAATGAAACACCTTCCCAAAACACTGAAACCCCTTCTGCACTCAGTGAAATCCTACCCCACACACTTAAACCCCTTCCCCACACACTGAAACACCTTCCCCACACTACTGGAACACCTTCCCCACACACTGAACCCCCTTCCGCACACAATGAAACCCTTCCCCACACACTGAAACCCCTTTCCCACACACTGAAACCCCGTCCCCAGACACTGTAATCCTTCCCCACACACTGAAACACTTCCCCACACACTGAAACCCCTTCGCCACACACTGAAACCCCTTCCCCACACACTGAAACCCCTTCCACACACACGGAACCCCTTCCCCACCCACTGAAACCCTTCCCCACACACTGAAACCCCTTCCCCCCACAAAGCAACCCCTTCCCCACACACTGAAACGCCTTCCCCACACACGGAATACCCTTCCGCACACAATGAAACACCTTCCCCACACACTGAAACACCTTCCCCACGCACTGAATGCCCTTCCCCACAAACTGAAACGCCTTCCGCACACAATGAAACAGCTTCCCCACACACTGAAACCAATTCCCCACACACTGAATCACCTTGCGCACACACTGAAACCCCTTCCGCACACACTGAAGCACCTTCCCCACACACTGAAACCCCTTCCCCACACGCTGAAACCCCGTCCCCACACTCTGAAACCCCTTCAACACACACTGAAACACATTCCCCACACACTGAAACCACTTCCGCACACAGTGAAACCCTTCCCCACACACTGAAACACATTCCCCAAACACTGAAACACATCCCCACACACTGAAACCCGTTCCCACACAATGAAACCCATCCCCACAAACTGAAACCCCTTCCCCACACACTGAAACACATCCCCACACACTGAAACACCTTCCCCCACACACTGAAACCACTTCTGCACACAGTGAAACCCTTCCCCACACACTGAAACCCCTTCCCCACACACTGAAACCCCTTCCCCACACACTGAAACCCCTTCCCCACGCACTGACACTCCTTCCGCACACACTGAAACACCTTCCCCACACACTGAAACCCCTTCCCCACACACACTGAAACCACTTCTGCACACAGTGAAACCCTTCCCCACACACTGAAACCCCTTCCCCACAA